>NC_062966.1:10003158-10266197 GCF_023119035.1 Salvia hispanica
AATGATAGAAAAAGACAGAAAAAATGTGCAAAAGTGTCAAGGTGCAGCAGGCCTCTCTTCGAGCCCATTCTGCCAACGAGTTTGAAGTTCAATCAATGCTTACTACATAATCCCTTCGTCCGACATTAGGAGTCTCATTCCTTGGCGGCACGAGTTTTAAGAATTGTTAAGAAAAGTTGGTGAAAAAAAGTTAGTGGAATAGAGATCTCACTTGTATATATTAGTTTAATGAAATGTGAGTAGAATAAGTTAGTTGAAAGTGAGACCCTATTACCATTTATGGTAAAAGTGAACCGGGATTTCTATTTGCGGATGTACTAAAATGGAAAAACAAGACTCCTATTCACGGACGGAGGGAGTATCATTCTCTTTGTCTTCGAAAGAGCTTCGCGTGAGTACCTTGAACATCTAAATCACAGTTCTGTGGAGAAAGTTATGGTCATTCTACGAACGTCGCGCAGTGCCGTCAACAGATGGCGGAAATTAGGCGAAATTTTAAGGAAGGAAAGAAATTGTTAGCAAATCTCTCCTAATAATTGAGGGGCTCGAATTTACCATCTTTCCCATCACTGGAGCATACTCTTTACCAATTCTAAATCTTTTTCAAGCGTATATATACCACATAACCTAATATTTATCTCAGAGTCTCCATCTCTATACTTCCTCCATTCCATATTTCACATATTATTCTTTCATTGGAACGAAGCTCTGCAAATCCAGGCAAGAGAAGACTGAAAATTGTATAATCCAACCTTGGATTTTGTTTTGTTTTACTTCATGTTTAGTACTTTAATTGTTGTTTTTACTCGTCTATGAATAGGAAACATCTTTTGTGGAATTTTTGGTAGACATGTTATGATTTTGAGTTATTTATTCAATTGTTTTTCCTTGTTAGCTCTTGTAGTTATTTCAATTTCTCTTGTGCTTATACATTTGTTTGTTTGATAATCTTATAAATGCATGTGGATTCTACTACAATAATCGAAAGATAAGTAGTTTAATTTGAAAGATGAGAAATTGACGTCTTTGCCAATAAATCGAGAGATTTGAGCCTTTGAATGAAGCAAATTTATCTTAGGAGCTTATAGGAGTTGTTGTCTTAGTTCTAGTAAGAAGACTTCGGTTCTAGGTAGCAATCTACAAATTGTATGTTTCGGGAGAAGATATAGTTTTACATATGTGATAGCTTAGTAACTCTAGAGACCGTAATTCAAGGAAGTCGATTGGATATTAGCTTTTGTTTGTGATTCCTAAAACTCTATATTTCTTAGCCTGCTTTGTATTATTTGGTTTTATGTCATCTGTTATCTGTAGTTTAATTAATCAACCCAAAATCTCGGGTCTCTAAATAGTTATATGACGTTTAGTACTATTGAGATTTTTTTTTGATAAAATCTGTTTATCAACATGTACGAAAATTGAAATCTAATTTATCAAATTACCCGAACACCGTCGGAACATATGCAATTGAGATCTCGTTGGAATCCTTATAAAATTATCTTTAATTTGATATATTTTTTGCGGAAAAATAATTTAAATCGAGAGTTACGTAAATTTAAAATTTTGAGATAATTTTGATGAGAGAGAATTGACATTAATAATGCCATTTAAATTTATTTAATATTTTTTTTAATTTAAATTATAATCTATGTGGTATTATTTCAACCACTAGATCTTATAATCTAATGGCTAGGATTTGATCTTAATTTATGATTGTTAATTAGTTAGCAACTGATCACTCCCGTTAAAAATCAGTACATCTATTTGATATCGAACTATTTTTGGTTTGGATTGAGAAATACTAGATGCTAGTATTTGATATCCGACTATTTTTAGTTTGGATTGAGAAATACTACGGGATGTTCTATACCTGTTATCAAACATGATAAGTACACTAAAAAACTTAAACTCGTGCAAATCTAATCGAATTGCTTTTTAACAATAGTTATGGTTATGGAAGTGGGAAAAGATGAAAGCTCACAAAATGGCGGAAAATAAGTAAACAAAAAATATAACGGCGATTGGTGATGTAGCGAATGACATCATAATTGATGAAGTTTGACCATTTGCAAAGAATTATGTTGCCGTTATATGCAAGTCATAGAAATTTGCGTTCCCAGCTTTTACGGATGACTCTTCTCCGTTAAATCACACGGCTTCTAGACTATGAGTGGGACCCACAATTGTATAATATTCTTAGTCTTATGTTTATCTTCTACCCTTTTGACCATTCTCAATTCTTGAATATTAATTCCCCTATGCTTTTCAAGATGGTTCGAGAAGCGAAGTATCTAATCCTTCTGCTGATGATACCATGTTTATGTAATATTATGTTGGAATATCAAAATAGCTTAACGCACCCAACACAGATTTGGGTTTGTCAATCAAAATTTCATAAATGTGACAAGATGTGGTCTACCCCTTTTGTCTCACTTGCAAGCTTCATCAAAAGGATAAAATTAATGAAATGCTAGCATACTATTAACATAAATCTTATCTAAGTATACATTGACACCGCTAATTTATCACCCACATTTCGTGCAATTGCTACGACGAAAATCACAGTAATTACTTTTATAAGCAAATCTATATATTAATTCGAATTTATGTGTTATAGATGATTGAATTACTTGACGCATTTACATTTCAGAAGTAGATAGTGAAATTGAGTAGCAATTTTTTCCCTTCGAAATTGACTCAAAGCCAGTAGTTAATTACTATTTGCTTTTAAATTACATTTCAGAATTCATACAAATATGTCAAAGCTTGATATATATATATATATTTACAGCGGCACTTATTCATCGAAGTGTCACTTTGTTCCATTTACTAATATTTCCATTTTTTTTGGTGAAAAGAAGAGGATGACAAGATTATCCATGTCATGATTTGGTTGTTAGTAAATTGATTTTAAAATGGTGTTTACGTAAAATAAATTACGAGAACCTTAAAAATTAAAAATCCAACAGGCAACAGGCAATAAAACATAATTTAGTTTGTAAAATATTTTTCTTCCAACCAATAGATGAGGATTATTGTGAAACTATTATTAATCTTCTTTAATTTTATAGAAGAACAACCTTAAAAGTCCACCATTTGGCAGCTAGACATAATCATGAATAGAAAATTCAGTGTTGAAGACTAATCTAAGAGTTGAATTCAGATAAATAAATTAAGTTCCATTATATTCAAACAACTTCATTAAAAAATAAAGAGAAGTGTGAAACTAGACCCTTCTCTTCTAGTAGTAGTAATAAAGAATACTATCTCCGTCCCCCAAAATTTGCTACACTTTGATTCGACACGGGTTTTAAGAAATGTAATGGAAAGTGAGTTGAAAAAGTTGGTGGGGTGTGGGTCCTACTTTTAAAGTATTAGTTTTATAATAAAATGTGAGTAGGAATGAGTTAGTGGGATATGAGGTCAACTACCAAAAATGATAAAAGTGAAGTGTATCAAATTTTCAGGGACGAACCGAAATAGTAAACTGTATCAAATTTTCAGGGACATTGGTAGTATAATGCAGCTGTTTGGATCAAAGATGAGAAGTCTAGAACAAATTAAAGTAGAACGAACCAACCATAATTACATCATTCAATTTCAATCAGAACAATAGGTATTGCACAAAATTTACCTGGACCAGCAAAGTTAATTACGGCTAAACAGAAAAAGTATGAAAAGCTTGTTATTTTTTTTTTTTTTTCATTTCATACTAACCGGTCCAACTGAACAAAAATTACTTATAGATGATGTAAAAAGGGAGAAAAAAAAGGCCACAGACCATTGAACATATTAGGGTTAACTTGAAAATAACAACGAATTATTTAGATCAACATCAATTTTCTAAAGACATAATTGCATGTCCAATTGGAACTACACACTTTTGGTATCAAACTGCAATTTTTTGTTCATGGCTATTACTAGCAATTTAGCATTTTATTTTAATTTTTTTTTTACCTCAGATCGTACCACAGTTTTTTTTATCTCACACGTCAATATTCCACTCAAACCTCAAAAATATGTCTCACATTTTATAATATTCTACAATTTCATTATAGTATTTTTTTTCTTCTAATTTTTGTCAAATTTTGAATTGCTTTCCGCCGCAGTAATACACATCGCTTTGTTTTTGTGATTGATGTAATTGAGATATTGAAATGTCATTTGACATTTTTGATATTCAAATCATAGCTTCGTATGAAAATAATTGCAGAATGAAAGTAAGAAAAAGTGACAAACTGAGTGAAGAATGTAATAGTACGTTTTTATTACGCTAGCCATTTCATTTAAAATGGAGCAATGATAAACAACCAAATTTTGTACAACCAAAATAAAGTTATATTAATAATTTGATGTATTAATTATATATTAAAATTATAAATATAGTAAGTGGATAAGTTAAAAAGACTTATTAGCCTTTAACCTCATTTTTTATATTTATATTTGAATTTTCTTTCTATTATTTTTAAAATTTTGAATTAAAGTATGCACAAGTTACATATATAATTCTAAAAAAATAAAAAAATTATAAAAAATCATAAATATATAACCACAATATTATGCACTTTCCATGTACTATATATGTATCTAATATTTTAATTAAATTCATAAATAAACCTATTTTTTTGTCAAATAAACAAGAATTTGGTTGTACAAAATTTGGTCACATAGATTTATTGTTTAAAATGATCATATTTGTATAATAGGACTAATAATTTTGTACACAACATAAATATGCACACAATCAATGATTTAATGTCAAGCTTTTATTGCGTATGTGTTGGGTCAATCCGATAAATACACGATACTATCGGGTTAGGTTTGAGTCGGATTTAAGTAGACCGTTAATAAATAATAGGAGTAGTACTACTAGTATTATTTTAATTAGGTTATCAGTTTATTTTTACTTTTCATTTGTCGCCTCCATTTTATTCCTCGCTTTCAGTGTCACGACCTCCACTACCCTGCCGTCGTCGGGTACCTGAATCATTTCGTGTTCGTATAGTTATCATGTCATTATCATGTTATGTTGGGATTGTGTTGTGTCATTCTAAATAGATTGTGTCGCTAACCGGTTCGAGTTGTATGTTGGTAGTTCAAGTATGAATGTACAATAGCAGTTAGAATTTATGTTCGAAATGAGAATTTCCTTTACAAGTAAATGTTTTAATTTGCTCTTAAAAAACTGAATCATTATTAAGTTGATCCAATAAAGATCTAACCCTGCGTGATAAGGCTAATTTCATGCATTGGTTATGGGGATAAATTCTGTGATTTCCTGGATCTAACAAGATTTTACAATCCAAGTGTGTAGAGAAACCGCCAGCCCCAGGAAAAAGAACGAAGATTACCTGGAGGAAGAAGTTGGCGGGAGAAGTGAGCAGAAGAGGGAAGAGTTGCTAGACGAAGGAGCATCCAAACGGAGGGCAAAATGGGAATCAAAAGAATAGTCTAGAAGCTCTACCTACTATAAATAAGAGCACGCGTTCAACATGAAAAAAAAATCATCCTTTCTCAACATCGGCTCTTAGCTTAGCTTTTCCATTTTCTCTACACACACTTTGAGGGAAATCATCTTGGTGGGTTCACGTTTCTGATTCAGTTGTGGTGTAACACCGTCTCCACGGAGGCGAAGATACAATCGTTTATTTTGCTTTCTATTTACATTTCGGATTTCTCGAGTCTTCGCTGTTCGAAGCTCGGTCGCATTTTGTTAAAATCTCGTTGGATATTGTACTATTTTGTTATGGGATTTACATTTCTGTTCTGTTTTATGTTGTCTTTACATTTTCTCTTGCTTTCGATGCTTGTTGATGTTTGATCTGATGTTGGAGTTTGAATTGCGCTGAGAATTGTAGTTGGTTGGTTGGCCGGCCTTGTTTGGATCTGCGAAGATTGGAGATGGAAATGGTGTTTGATTGTTGTGGATGGCTTGGATCCGGAGTGGAAGAAGCGTCCGATGTCTGGATCTGTTCACGTATGCATGGTTATGATAATTAATTTCTGTTTACGTGTTTACCTCGTTTAGTAATCGTAGATCTGTTTTAGTTTCAGTAGTTCTTTGTGTCAATCGGTTCAATTTCGTTTGCCCTGTTTCGATCCTTGTTTCCTCTGTTTTTCATCGGTTATTTCGTGATAAAAGTTAGAGAAGATGATGTCGCTCTTAGTTAGCCCTTTAGTTGGTTAATCTGCAGCTTTTTTCCGCCGTACTATGCCGTTTTGGGAACAGGTAACCCAAAGATTCTCTGAGTTCCTAGACCCTGTGTCTAGTGGATTCTCTGGATTGGGAGATTTTTAATTCAAACACACCTCGCTGACTTAACACTTTTCATACTTAAAAGATAGATGTATATTTTACTTTAAAACCAAAATGAAAGTTTGAGTATTACTAAAATTAATTGTTTACTCTATTTTAAGCTTAAGTGTATTATTGGAGATGGTCTTGAGACTAGGAGTGATCATAATATGTGTGTAAGAAAAGTTTACTTGCATATATATTAGAGTTTATTATACTATTAATAATACTCCGAATTAAATCTGCTAGCTAGGGCTCAAGCTCAACTGCTAACTTAAATCAAAATCTGAACCTTTAATTATTTCATTCTTCAAGAGTATAGTATAAAAAAATAATTATTGTGTATCTTTTCTATTAGAAATTAGGAAAAGTATTTGAAAAGATATTATACAATTCTCTAATTATAAAAAGATATCTTTACTTCTTATTTATACAAAAAGTAAAATGTAAATCATTTTAGTTTGACCTTTTAAATTTACCCTTTTTCTTTTAAATATCTCTATTTTTTAAGAAAAATATATTTGTATTTTAAAAAATTAAATAAGGATTGTACATTCTCAATTCACCTATTTCAAGTGCAGATGCTCTTACAGTCTCAAGGCTTTAATAATGTCTCATAGTCGTGGCGGCCAATGTTCAATACCTATTTATGCGTATGTATTTATTTACTCAATACAATAGAAAATAATACTCACTCCGTTCTATGGTAGAGTTATTTAATCATTTTGTTACATTTCATAGTAGTAAAATTATTTTTATTTTTTTTAGTAAAAATCAACATACATCTCCTCACTTACTTTATAATCTTTTACTTTAGTCTATGTTCATTTTTCTATCTTTTTAATTTTTATAATTATTCTTTATTTGTTTAATTCAATTAACACAATTTTCATCTTTTTATCTTTTTCATTTCCTACTTTATTCTTTATTACTTAATTCACTTAACATAATTTTTAGAAATCATACGCTAAATAGAAACGTTTCCACTACTGCTCAAGAGAAGGAGTAATACTGATGGACTATAAACAAAAAGATCACACCATCCACAATTCTACATAGATCAGAGTCAAGAATACTCAAATATTTTATTACCGAATTATTTGGCCGCTGCTCTGTCATATCACTACGTTGCTCAGCAATTCATTGGAAAAAATGCAGTCAAAACAATCATCTCTAAAATATTATTGAAAACAAATTGATATCAAACAATCATCTCTAAAATAATATTGAAAACAAATTGATTTCCGTTTAATCTAACGACTAGATGACGTCGTTGATGGCGGCCGTTTAGATACTGTTAATGTTGAGTTAGTCCATTATCTCTCCACGATTCTTGTCTTCTTCCTCAGTTAATTCAACTCTAATTTTTAATTGCATTTGCAGTTGAATTTTCGCAAACGCATACTACTTTTTCCATCCACTTTACAGGTAGACTCCGCGTTTCTATATAAGAGGCTCATTGGCTGCTTCTCTTCTTGCGCTGCTGTGAGATAATTTGATTTCCACACGATTTGTTTGCTTGGAAGCTACGGTATTTGATTCGTGAATTCGATTTTGCTATTTGTGGAGCGAAAAACAAGGTTTTTTAAATTTGTTTGAAATGGAGAGAACGAGAGTGGTGGTTGTCGGCGGCGGAGTTGCCGGCTGTGTGATGGCGAAGGGCCTTCAGGATCAGTGCGATGTCCATCTTATTGATCCGTAAGTTCTACCTCAACTTCATGTTGTTTCATTCAATTTTGCTTAATTTCATTTTGATTTTGCTTTGTGTGTTTTATCATTTTGATTGTTGACCTTGAGGTTTTAAAAGGTTATGATTATGGAAAATATGTTTCATTTGTTGATATATCATGTTATTTTATTAAGTTGTGAGTGTGGATTAGGAATGGAGTAGGGAAAGTGGTGTAGGAGATCCGCTCCGGTTTGAATATGATGGAGAGGAATCAAAATAGTTACATATTCATGAAATAAAAGTATCTCTGTTTTACAAATTTTTGAGTGATATTTAGCTGAATAAGGAAATGTAGTTTCAGCTGTCTTCTCACTTGTGAAGGATTTGCAGTAAGACTAGATATTATCACAGCAAAAACATTGTTTGTTACTACTTTGTTTAAAACTTTGGTGATACGAATCCTATATCGGTTCCACATGAAAGTGGAATAGCATATAAGTGGGAGCCAACCCTTTGCCTTTGACCATGGTTTTGGGTTATCTGGATGGCTTATGGAAAGGGGCTACCTGGAGGTGTGACCAAAGGGGTGTTAGGGCTCCCTAGCTTATATGCTTATCATTGGTGAAAGTATGAAACACAAGCATGTCTAATTTTGAAACTCAGTGAGAATTTAATTCTTAAGCATGGCTGAGACTTAATATTTACCCCAAACAGAAAATGGACAAGTTAGATGGTCATTTATTGTACCTATGTTTAGTTTGAGGAGGGTCTAACATATCTTACTAGAAGGAACATAAATATATAAATTTTAGGATGACTCGCATCAAAAGTTCCTCTTATGATGCAGATCTATCAACAAACTGGATAGTTGGTGTCGGATTATAGATGGCGCCATCTGTAGTTTCTTAGAATGTTTTGCTTTATTCTACTGAAAGTTTGATTTTTGAATCAACATACTTCTGTTTTTGGTTTATTTGATTGCTAAAACTTATTTCAGGAAGGAATATTTTGAGATTGCTTGGGCAGAAATGAGAGCCACTGTTGAGCCATCTTTTGCAGAAAGAACAGTGATTAATCATTCAGAGTACCTTTCCCAGGCTCATATTATTACATCTGCTGCAACTAACATCACAGAACGTGAAGTTACAACTGCAGACGGCCGTTGCGTTGGGTTCGATTATCTTGTCATTGCCACTGGTCATGCAGGTGGTCCTGAATTTACAAGATCCGAGAAGCTCCATAAGTACCAAGGAGGTAAAAAAAGTAGTTTAACTCGACAATAGAGTTAGGACCTTCGTATTTGTACTAGGATGCATTCTGCACTACTCTTAGGCTTTAGATGTGATTTCTTTATTTTGTTACTCTCTGTTGTCTGGGTAGGTCTTCATTGAATACTCTCATCTGTCCGTGACATGCCATCTTTTCCTATGTTAATATTGTCTTTAGCAATTTGCATGTTCGAATGATATTATACAGTTCTGACTGTCAACTATCATGATATTAAAGGATTCCAGTATCTCCAAATAGCTCTATGTTGTGTGAGCTACCTTTCATATTTGCATGCTTGGACCGTGTTTATTGTCTTATGATAAATGTCAGATGTGTTTGTCTTGTAAAGTATTTGAGGTGTGATTCCCTTGGTGGAATCTGAATTCACTGAAAACTTTTCACTTTAAAGAATGCTATATAAGTAAAACAAGTATAAATGCTGCTGGGTTATACGAAGCTCTGAACTAATCTTATTTCTCTGCAGAACATGACAAGATAAAGGCAGCAAAATCAGTTTTGGTCGTTGGAGGCGGACCAAGTGGTGTAGAACTAGCATCTGAGATCATTTTTGCCTATCCCGACAAAAAGGTAACTTTGGTGCACAAAGGGCCGAGGTTGCTGGAGTTCGTTGGAGAAAAGGCTGGAAAAAAGGCACTGAATTGGCTCATTTCAAAGAAGGTGGAAGTCATCTTGGGTCAATCTGTCGACTTGGAGTCTGGATCAAATGGTGTTTATCATACATCAGGTGGAGAAACAATCCATGCTGATTGTCATTACCTTTGCATCGGAAAGCCACTTGCTTCGTCGTGGCTGAGGGAGACTTGTGTGAGAGATAGCTTAGATGTTCATGGAAGGCTAATGGTCGACAACAAGTTCAGGGTTAAGGGTCACAATAACATTTTTGCTATTGGAGATATCACCGATGTTCCTGTAAGTCCATCTTCTTCCTTGCATCTCTTTCGATCCTAGGATCAAGAACATCAAAATATTAGATTGCACTATTTGACTGAGAAAATAGTGAAGGATCTAAATGTAGCAATGGACTTGCCGACTTGCACAGTTGCACTCAATCATTTAGCAATCCTTTAAATGATGAACGGCTGGCTTGATTAATATACTGATTTATGCTAATCATGTAAAATATAGGAACTCAAGCAAGGATACTTAGCTCAGGGGCATGCTGCAGTTGTTGCTAAGAACGTGAAGCTGCTCATGAAGGGGCAAAGCGAGAGCAAGCTAGCCACGTACAAGCCAGCTTCAGCATTTGCGCTGGTTTCACTCGGTAAAAAGGAGGGAGTGGCACAGATGATGTGCTTAACTTTGAGCGGGCGCATTCCTGGCATGATAAAATCTGGGGATTTGTTCGTTGGGATGGCCCGGAAGAATCTTGGCTTGAAATCGAATTAGGGTGGAATGAGTTGGGGAGAGTTGTGAGTTATGGTTCATAAATATGAAATTCTTCAAAATCATTTTTGTGTTGTTTCTGTCTTCATATATGCTGTTTGAGTCTATATTTGATGTATTCCATTCAATGTAAGGTGTGTTTGCGTTCTGTTTTTAGCGTCTTTGATTGAGTGATTATCACGTGGTTATGTGATGTAAGTTACTATACAAAAATACAAATTTTGCATTTATATTGGTATTTTGTCTAAATTTAAATTGCGGTATAAAGATGATATTAAACGGCACTCCTATTCGCAGATGGAGGGAGTACTATTTTAGTAAAATAATGTTGTATTTTAGTCTAATGGTATGTGTTGCGTTTTATATTGTGGAGGTGTGAGGACCCTAATACACCTTATAGGATTGTATGCACATGATCAACACAGATTTAATCTTAAACGCAGAACACAGAACCACATGAAAATAGTTTATTGTAGGAGACCATTAAGGTCATTGTTACTTTATTATTAGTTTAATATGGTATTCTGAATCTTAAAATGACCTAGTTCATTTTTAGATTATTTAGTTCATTTCAAAATTCGAAATTCCTATAATGAATTAAAAATGGTCTAATTATAATTTTATATTCTCTTATAACGGCCTGCATTATTTGGTATTGTGTTCAACATTTAAAAGGTGTTCTGCTTTTAGCACGAACACCTTTGACGGAAAAAATAAGACAATAATAATTTCGTTATCATAATCTCTTTTTGCCATTTTTGAAACGTGATTTGTTTCTAAACTTATGATGGGGCATGTTTAGATTATTTTGTTGCGCATCAAATGCCATAGCATACTACTCCCTCTGTCTCATAAAAGATGTTTTATTTTTCTTTTTAGTTTGTCCCATTAGAGATGTCACATTTCAAATTTTAGAAAAAGTTTCTTCTCACGACAATATAAATATTATATTTTCTCTCTCCACTTAACATACAAAATAAAACTTCCTAAAATTTCGTACCATCTCACAGGTGCGACATCTTTTGTAGGACGGAGGGAGTATAAGTATTTACGAAGGGCTAAATTCAAGCAGAGTTAAATAAGAAGAGTATCTTTTTAGAACACTTTCTTAGGAAATCTGTCACATTTTATTCCTTTGACAGTTCCGAGGATTCTACTTTATCGGTAGTTAGAATTGAGACGGGCGGCGCCGCCCAAACACTCCGCTGTGGTAGGTGGTGACAGTTGCCGTTGCCGCCATTTTTGTCAGGCTGAACTGGAGTAACGGACCGGACTTATAATTTCGGTTTAAAAGAGCTTCTGCATACACTCAAAAGCCTCATAATCTGAGCCCATTAACAAAAAGCGGCCCAATTAAATGAGTAGTTATATAATCCAACGTGTCCTTTCCTAAATTAATTAAATAAATAAATTTATCTTCTTTTTTAAATAATGTTTGACACGTAAATCTGAAAATAATTAACCTTATAAATATGAGTTCCCTTTAATTTTATATTATAATGTGCTTCGATTATTCATAACTCAATTCCTTGCCAATTACTACTTCCTCCATCCAGTGGACAGCATAAGTTTTTGTACAAACTTGACTAAGTAGGATAAAAAAAATGATTGAATTAATTTCAAACGAGTTTTTGGAAAAGAAATCTTCTACATTGTAAGCTAACAAATGCTACTATACAGGCGAATGCTCTTCTCCACACACACATACACACAACACATAATAGTTTATCTTTAAGATATGGGAGTCATTGGTTCTGGAGTGGATGCTGAAACTCTTCCTCTAAGGACTAAGAGACTCCTCTGATATGGTACTACCATCTTTCTTCTGATAAAAAGCTCTAGCTAGATCATGAATCTTGAGCTTGGTAGAAGCAGCAGAGTTCAACATACACCGATTCTCGTACACGAATTTCGACACAAATATAGCTAGAGCCAAGGATGATGAGAGACCAGCTACTAGAAAGAGGCCTTTGAAACTATCTGCACTGAGGCTTTTGGTGTTCACTGTTGCTCCATCACTGCCTCTGCACCTTCCTTCTTTAAACCATTTTCTTGAAATCCTCTCCATTTCCTCATCCTCTTTCAGCCTCAGGATCGCCCTTGAAACATCAGCAACTAGTGGCGAGCCCTTCGGAAATGCCTGAGAAAGAGGACATGCCTTTGAATATTGATTGGACGCGTTGAAGCCTTGAAGGATATAAATATATATATACGACTTACAAATCCGAAACCAGAAGTCTGGTATATTGGGCCAATCATAGTATACTTCCTGCAATATTTGGAAAGAAACATCCTAATGTAAGGGAGCTCATCAACAATGGCAGCCACTCCTCCATTCCTGCTACCTTTGGAGAGGGCGACGTCGTATTCTTTCAGTGTTCTGTAGCTTCTGAACTTGGAGGTATCGAAATTCATGTTTCTCAATAGTCCGGTGACAAAGGAGCCATACTGGTACCCGATGTAGTCACCCTCCTCGATCAGATCGTGGATGTCGGTGATGGTAGGCTGAAGCTGCTGCACAGTTAGCATTGATGTCAAGCTTGCTGTGTAACTCGAGCTCAGAACCAGCACCACAAACATCCATATAATCACCACAAATCTTGTTAAATTGCCAACAATTCTCTCCCCTGTGACAGTCAGTCACTTCATATTTACACAAACAGAGCTCAATTGATAATGAGATTGAATTAAATATGCGGCTTTCTGTGTGCAAAAACAATGGTTGAGAAGGCGAACCAGAAGACAGTTCCAACTTGTTGAAGAGGAGGACCTTGGAATTCCTCGTTCACGCGATGCTCAAGAGCCCACACAACGAATCCAGTGAAGAAAAAGCATGCTCCGGCTGCTAGCCACAGCCCCGTCGTGAGAGGTTTCATGAAAATCCAAGCGTTCCTGCTGTCGTTGTCCTTGATTGGGACGATGACAGCAACGCCAGATTCTGTGTAGGGGAAGCTGAAATCGAGTAGTTCCGATCTGTTTGCTGTGATGGTGATATCTCCGACCACTATATCGTACTTCTGTTTCAGACATTGGTTAGTGCTTACCAAACAATCTAAAAGACTATGATGAAGATAGAAAATATAAACCTCAGAAATGGCTTCCAAATTAGATTTCAGGTTAGAAATGTCACTATAATCTCCATCTTTCTGGTGATCAACATATTCAATGGGGAAAAACTCATATGGTATAGCATATGGTAGCAATTCCATCACTTGTTTGAAAACATCAATGCAAAAGCCAGTTGCTTCAACAATATTTGTTTCTGAATTCCTCTCTGTTTTGGTAAACTCAGAGAATCCACCACTCCTCACAGTAACTCCAACTTTCAACCTTGTTCCATTTTTCGGAACCTCCGTGCCTTTGGGCACAGCGACTGTCCCTCCTGGCCATAGCACGACCCCAAGGGCATCTTTTTTGGTCGAGTAAACTGCATTCGAATCATCTGTGATCAGCTTCTGTGAAATGCCGTAGCTTTCGGTCCAGAATCCAACTCTATTTGCTCCTGAACCAACAACATTCACTATCTCAAAGGCAGATGCCTTCAACTGCCCGTTGCTTAGATTGAAATTGCCACTCAACCCTCTGAACTCATAGTTTCTGATCATATGAACAAAAGATGGATCACTATTTGAAGTTCCTATTGCTTCCAAATCTGTCAAATTCCATCTCTGCATAAGTTTCTTGAACCGTGGGGATGCTACTCCAACACGTTCGAATGCATCAGCTAACGCTGTTGTGATATCATAAGCCCACAGCCCAAAAACATTAACTTCTGTTCTGTCCATCTCCGGATTCTCCTCATGGAACCTCCTTCTCCATCTCTTAGTGAAGCGGCTAAGTTCACGAGATCTAGGAATGTAAGGCCTCACGCCAACTATGCCTTGCATTGCCTCAATGGTTTCTGAATCAACAGAATCCAAACCAGTTATAATCCAAGCATACCCCTTGGCCAGCATCCCGGCTTCTTCAACCATTTGGAAGAACCGGGATGCAAGATTTGATAGCATAACCACGATGAACACCTTTGTTTGTAGGGTCTTCAATTGCTGTAGTTGTTGAAGAAGCTGATGATGTTTGGCAGGAGTTACAGCACTTAGTTTTGACAGTAAAACATTGTGGTTTAACATTTCTTCAGCCAAAACTGGTACTAATCCACTCCCATAATTGCTGTCTTCATAAACTAATGTGACTTCCTTCCAACCAAAGGCCTTCACAATTGCTGCAGTTGCTTTGGCCTGGGAGGACGAACGCCACGCTGATCTAATAAAGTACTGCGATTCTTTAGATGACAGGATCGGGCTCATTGGTGGAGATATTACTGGAACTCTCACTTTGTCGCCTATATCTATCACAAAGTCTGCTTGAACGGATCTCTGAGGCCCAAGTATGGCCATTACTTGAGTATTCTTGAGTAGTTCTATGGCTGCAAGAAAGGTCTAATGAGGAAAAATATAGCAGAGAGTGAAATAGTATGGATGAGAATAAGATTTTTTACCAGCAGAAGCTGCAGCAAATGCATCAGTGCCGGAGTCCCTGAAATGAGGCACAATCATGGCGGTGTGGTCACGGTTGGAGTAGAAATCTTCGATTGCCATAGAGATGCAAGACCTGCATATCTTTCCAAGAGTAGTGTGAAGATCAAGAATGGCACCTATATCAGCCTTTACAGCTGTTGCATTTCGACAGTTCAACTGAACAACGCAAAAGCTCATGAAGATAAGCGTAAAAATGCAACAGAATCTTGGTATCTCCATGAGCATGTACACTACACAACAGTTGAAAGAATAGACAACTGTTGCATAGAAGAAATGATAGAATAAAGCAAATTTCAAACATCTCTCAGTATGTGGACTAAGAAACCTGCTGTTCTAATGCAGCTTATTAAATATTTACCTTGACTTCAAGAAAAACCTGTTCAAATATATTGAATGTTGACAAAAATGCATAACCAATTAGTGTGGCCCATGTTTCAAGAAAGATAATTATATTCTTAACAGAAGCGACTGCAAGCTTATGGTCTTCCCTACGGCATTACATAGGAGAGAGAGAGAGGTGGAAATGATGTGACAACAATATTCTATCTGCAAGTCAATGGAAACAACATAATTGAGTAGAATTTTCATTTGTGCTACATCTGCATTTTTGACAATTTAACCAAACAATGCAAAAGCTCTTCAAGATAAGCATATAAAATTAACAGGAAGGATACAGCAATTGCTGAGTTTAAATATTTAGTTTGATCTTATTAAATTGAAGTAGTTTTACCAAAACGAACTCAACAACAGAAACTCCATACCTATGAATTATCCTCAGGAATTTTTGATTCAATTATTGAGAGCTGAACAAAACCTCTAGCAAGATCACAAAACCAGAAGCCTTGTGTTCAGATCAATCATGGTAGGAGGCCAACATATTAGCCCTTCTTCATCACACCACTCAAAAGCCTGAAATTGAGTTCATAATCTGAGCCCAATTAACATAAAAGCAGCCCAATTTATTGACACATAATTTTAGTTTTTTTAACAGAATCTATGCATGAACCTCTTGCACTCCAAATTAACAATTTGGTGTTGAAAAATTATAAGTACCCCTTTTAAATATAATGAATAAAGATAAATATAATTTCCCCTTTTATTTTATATTGTAATGTGCTTCCATTTAATAAAGTGTCTAGAGGTGTAGTATTGTTATTGCAATGAATCGTGTACTGGGGGAGTCCAGTTTGATAATATTCTCGAGAGGTGTTCAAGAAAGATTTTATTATTTAGAAACCTAGCCAGTTGGAATTTATTCCATAATAATAAATAAAGATTTTGAACTAGACAACTCTTGGAAAAAGATATTAATTAATTTAAATCAAATAGCAAATTTAAATTAATTAATGGATATTTATATCTTAAACATGAGAAATAATAAATTAAAGAGGTAAATCCCGGATTACTCGTAATTTGGGATTGGACGGGCAGTCAATATTATTATACTATAGTGGATGATAATAATATTCTGTTTGGACTTGTACTAAATTGGGGCTTAATTTAATTAGTAAAAGACCAACAGGTTAGGCCCAAGTCCAACCTCCATGGATTCCTAATCTGGCTCATCATAACTCTATATAAAAGGAGATTAACAGTTTTTTAACTCATTAATTTCGTTCCCCTCCTCTGTGAGTGGACGGTTTCTTCAGTTCTTCACAGAACTGAAGTTCTGTATTCTTTCTAATAAAGTCATTTTTGATTTTGACAAGCTTTGCCCACCCAAAGGTCATTATCTGAGTTCGGGATACAGATTAGAAGGTTCGTGGTTGAGTATGAAGAACATCACTAGGAGAAGGCGCAAAATCGTCGATTCTTCGGAGAATCTGTTCGGTAATCCTAAACCGTAGAATATCATGAATTAGGGTTTTAATTCCTTAAGCATGATTTATGTGCATTTTTCTATTCAATTTATTGTTTAACATGTGAGTAATTGATCCCATAATCGATCAAATAAATCTGTATGCATGATTTATTTATTTATAGATGACTTCCGTTGTGCAAGGGGCACCATACCCCATTCCCAGTAGTCTCATCAAATTCTTTATTCTTCTTATTATATTGCATGTATAATTGAAAATAAAATGTCCATTTTTTTATTTACTACTCCATCCGTCCCATAATAGATGACATAGTTGGAGAATGACCCCCGATTTTAGGAGATCTTATTTTGCGTGTTATGTGGAGAGAGAAAATAGTATATTTATATTAATGTGAGGGAGAATTTTTTCAAAAAAATAAAATGGAACATCTTTTGTGAGACAATCTAAAAAGGAAAGTATGTTATAGGAGGAAGAGAGTATCATTTTATAAATCAAATGTAATTTTTTAATATGGAGTTTTGAGAATTTTTATTAAGAAAAGTTGACTTAGAAAGGCAAAATGTTCTTGGAATATCTCGTGAAAATATTTTATTTAGAATATTTAGTGATTATCTTAAGATAAAAAAATTTTAAGAAAAAAAGTTTTTAGCAATAATTATTAGAACATTCACAATAGGGAGAGTCTTCTCGAAAGCCTTCCCAAAAATTCACAACCCTCTAACAACCCTCTGTCAGAGTACTCCCAACTTCCCTCCAATTTAATTATATCTAGAGAGAGAGTTTATAATCGAAATAATAAGAGATGTGAATAAAATGAAGTGCAATAAGTTGTATATATGGAGTTGAAATAAAAAAAACAAAAAGAAAAACAAAAGTCAAGATTGACTATCGAGCGCCCTCCGGCCATGCCCTTCCCTACGGCGTGTCGCCTTCGTAGGCGCTGGTGGGGGCGCCGTCCGCACAGGATGCGGGACGACGCCCCTATTGTGATCGCTCTTAAACCACGAGTTTGATTAGGCTGTCGCTAGTCCCACTTGATTTGAAATAGCACTATAAAATGGGCTAATATGCCTAATTAAAAAAAAAAACTCAAATGCCAGTCATCACTAACCTATCACCTCCTCGCCTCTATAACTGAAACGTCGATTTGCTCTGCGCGAGGACGACCGCTGATTGGGTGATAAGAGTTTAATCTCTTATCAAGTAGGAAGATATGAAAAAGTTAGAAAAGTAAATATAGATAAGGGCTAATAGCCTTAAAAATTATGAACTTTCACAAAAGTTTGGTTTTTCCCGTGAACTATAAATGTTGCGTTAAAAGTCAAGAACTTTATCGGGTTGTGTAAATTTCCTGGAAGACCCGACCCGGTATATTTTCGGCCGAAACTTATCCTACATGGCTGCCGGAGTTGTGACATGGGATATCGTCTGTCAATACACAAAACGACGTCGTTTTTACACGCACAAAACGACGTCGTTTTGTGCAGTTTCTGTTAAAAATTTAAATAATCAATTAGGGTTATATGATTCTTCTTCAATTCCTTCCTCCCATCACGAAGTCCAATCTGCAATTTCTCCCTCTCGTCCTCCTTCTCCAGCTGCAATTCCTCCATCCCGTCGCAATTCATCCTCTTCCATCTGCAATTCCTTCATCCCGTCGCGATTTCGTCTTCAATCAAATACAAGGTTAGATTTAATCGATTGTTAGATGTAGGGTTCGAAATCGATTGTTAGATGTAGGGTTCGATTTCGATTGTTAGATGTAGGATTTTCGAATTTAGGGTAGGGTTCGATTTCGATTCAATCGAACTCGAATTGACATGAACTTTATTGTTTGTTAACTTTGGATTGTAAACTGATTCAATTTTTGCAAGGCCTCGATTCAAGAACTCGAATTGACATTAACTTTCGATTTGTGCTTCACAATTGGCAGCTTTCAATTAGGGTTCAAAAATAAATCGATTAATAGAATCGCATGGGAGCACTTGAGCACTGGTTTCAATAATATACATGAGAGGGATTTGTGCTTTTGATTTCAAGAACTCGATTTCGATTGTTGAGCACAGATTTGAGTTGAGCGCAGATATGTTGAGCACAATTAGTATTCATTTTGCAGATTTGTTGATTTGATTGAGTTTGCATTAATTTTCAAAAACAAGTCGAACAAATTGAATTTAGGCATGAATTGAACACGTATTGTTGATTCGATTTTCAGTTGCAAGTTGAATTATTTTTCATTTGAGTTGAAATGCTTTCATTGGCCATAAGTTTGTAGATTTGTTGAGTCTCTTTGAGCATAGATTTGATTTGATTTTCAACAACTTAGTTTGAGCATAAATTTGATTTGATTTAGGATGTCCACATCGTCGTGTAATATGAGCCACGGGAGTTGGCCAAGGCCCGAAGTCGTGGTTCGTAATCACGGAATTGAAGCTGAAGTTGTAACATCGAGGACGAATGCCAATCCTGGGCAACGTTTCTATCGGTGCCATATTTGGAAGGAAGATGACTGCAAGTTCTTCCGCTGGATTGATCCATCTTTGTCACCCAATCAAGAGAACTATATGCAAAAAATGAAGATGGAGCAGGTCAACATGCAAAAAGCATTGCAAGCGAGAGTTGCTATGCTAAATACGCTACATGAGAAAGTTCGTTCGAAAGAAGTTGAACTTGAATCACTTCAAATTGTGGCTAAAAATTTGCGTCGACAAAACCGGAACTTGAAGTATGTCGTTTTGTGTTTATGTGCCGTGGTCTGGCTTCTAATCTAGATTCTAAGAGACCAAATTATGCAATAGTGTAATATTACTCAATGTCAAATGTCAAGAAAACATCCCAAATATCTCCAAAAGTCAAGAATACATCCTAAATATTACTAAATCTCAAAAGTCAAGAACACATCATAAACAAATAACATCTTCAGGTTGCACTCTGTTGAGTAGATCCAATTCCAGTTGTATCTGCTCTAGTCGGTCCTGCTCCAACCCTGGGTCCAACCCTCCCTCTTCTTCCACTCCATCTTCCCCTACCTCCACCTCGAACCGTGGTGGCGCCACTATGTGACGTCGATTCTTATGGCGTATTGCGAGACCTTCCCTTTTTTGCCTGACAAAAATTGAATCAGTTTACAATGTGTTAGACCAAGACACAAATTAATGTATTAAAGTCAAACTAAAATCGACCTTTGGTTTCTCTGGCAAATGAACAGTCTCATTCTTGCATGTCCTAGTGTTGTGGCCTTCTGTTTTGGCAAGTCATCACACATATCTTCCATAGCTTGTTTGGTCTGGTTGGATCCTTCTCAAATGGGTCCCTCCTCCTAACTTTCTTAGGTCTACCAGGCATCTTTCTCATATGTAGAGGTGTGACTGGAAAACCATAATTTCTCCCCATTCAAAGCTGGTAGGCCATACCCGTATGCCACCTTTAATATGAATGTTAAGGATTCAAGACACATATGTTTGCCCAGGACTTGCTCTTGTAAATATTTTAACAACCCAAACAAATCCAACAAGAAATGAAACAATAAAATTGGTGGAAAAGGAAGAGGATGAAGGTGTTATGATTTGGATAGATGCTTGGAACCTATGGACCTTCTACAAAACAATAAAGACAACCCAAGGCAACTTTCACCAAAGCAAAAATCTAATGACTCCATAAAACTAGCAACAAAAGAACTATAATTGCATACCTTAACATTTAATCTAAGCCCGACAATAGATTAAGTGCAACCACAAGGGATTTTGATAAATCTTCAAAGATGAAGAAGGATGCTCAATGTTGAGACTGTGTTTGATTACAAATGAGTTCAACGCTTGCCAAGAACAAACCCTAGTGTACTATTTATACTAGAAGTGAAAAGGGAGCAAAATAAAACAAGTCTTGGTCAAAAAGTCACATCTCAGACAAAACACCCGACCGGGTGTTTTCCACGGCTCATTTTGCCCGCCCGCGTTAAGTTTCTGGACAAAAATCGGATTTTCGACTAAAATGCCTGACCAGGTGTTTTCGGGGTGGCAAAAAACTCGCCCGCGTGTTTCTTTCTGCATTGCGCGACTTTCTTAAAACGATCATAACTTCCTCATCCGGACTCCGATTGAGACATGCAAGATACTCACGCGAAGATCCTTCGACATGAAGACAATGGTGGTCTGATGAGAGAATTTGAACTTTATCTTCATAGTGAAATTCCAGTTTGAATCAGACCTCTGAATTCAGCTTGGCTCCTTGTCATGTCTTCAACCCTCTTCTCGGACCCCAATCAACCCATGGTCTTCGATATCGTTGTATTCTGTGGTGAATATCCGGATTCACATCATCCTCCTTCTTGTGAAATGATTTTTCGTCAAATCTTGTTCTTCGATTCTTCTTTAGGACACCCGGATTCACATCATCCCCTCCTTCTTTTGAAGGATTTGTCCTCAAATCCCGATCAGGTACACTTGAACCTTGGGCAATGAGTGATTCATCTTGACATTGTACCCATGAGCTTATTACCGGTAAGAAGTTATTCGGTGCCTCCTCAACTCAGGGTTCACATTCAAAACCTTCCAATTTCTGCATCACTAGGTCACCAAAGGTGAAAGACAAGTCGAAATAGTTAGTGAAATAAGTGTCGCTCTTCTCACCAAGGGGAAAAATGATAGGGTGATTGAGAGCCCTCCCATGGGTGATCTTAGAATCTAACAAACAACCTTTTTTTCTCACATGCTTGTGGTTTTTCTCTCTTGAAAGCGTTGATTCACACTCACCCCCACCACTCTCTCTTGGCTTTTGCGTCTTTGCCTTTTCTCACACTCTATTGGCTTTTGAAGCATGCTCTCACTCTCTAGCTTTTCCTCTTTCTCTCGATTCTCCCTCAAGTGCTTGTTTCCATTAGCAACCTCATGTAGCTTTGGTTCGGTGTTCAAGATTTGAAGGGCATTCAATGGCTCACATTCGTCCTCGGCTTCCACTATGCTAGACACGCCATCATTGAAAGTTGGGCGTGCGTCTTCTTCATGTATGACCGTGGACTCTTTTTCATCCTCACATTTCTCTTCATCAGCATTGGCAACAAAATCCACCCTATGTCTGACACGCTCTTTAACAATGTGGTTAACACTGTCACACTCATTATCGAGTTAAGTTGTTTTGTTCAGTCATTGACATGCAAGCTCAAGAGTTGAATCACCGTTTTAATGAAGTCAACACAAATTTACTTCTGTGTATGACATGTTTGGATCCTAGAGACTCATTTTCTGCATTTGATTTAGAGAAGTTGCTCCGCCTTGCCAAGTATTATCCACTTAAATATTCTGAAGTTACTTTGTATGAGCTTGAAAGTCAGCTTGATAACTTTATTTTTGATGTTAGCACATATGAAAGGTTTTCAAAAGTATCGGAAATTGCAGGTCTTGCTCAGAATATGGTTTCTACAAGGAAACATGAGAATTTTCCGTTGGTTTATTTGTTAATTAAATTGTCATTGCTCTTACCCGTTACAACTGCTTCAGTTGGAAGAGCTTTTTCAGCAATGAAACTCGTTAAGGCTTCTCTATGGAATCATATGGGAGACCAACTATTGAATGATTGCTTAGTTCCTTATATTGAGAATGATGTGTTTGTTACTGTAACTGATGAAGCTATTATGCAGTGGTTTCAGAAGATGAAAAGTAGAAGAGGAATGTTATAGTATCATTGTACGGAACTATATGTTTACAACATTATATTTATATTATGTAATATTATTTATGTTTCATTTTATTATTTGAATTTTTTATTTGGACCCTCCAACCGTAAAATCTTGGCTTCGTCTCTGCATCAAAGCATTGTGTTGGCATGAGGAATGCCTTGCTGAATCTGCTCGGGTTCTTGTCCATTCAATATGCAAAAGCTTGCCCATCTTCCTTCTCTAACTCCCGGCATGCCAATTCATACTCCTGCATGTAGGTACTTCTAACCAACTTCCAAAAAAGCTGCTTCAATTTAGGACCTTTGTGATTTTTTTTCTAATTGGTATAGATGTGTCTTGCACAATTTCTATGCTCAGCCAATAGGATAAACTCCTTTACTGCATTCTGAAGCCCCTACAATCGTAAATATGTGTGTAAGTTGTAAGCTAAGTGTTCAACGAATGAAAAAGTAAAATGTCAATTAAGATTATACCTTTTGCTGATCACTTATGATAGTAATCTCAACTCTTTCACTCAAGTTCAGCTCTTCCACTAGAATGTTAATGAACCAAGTCCAGCAAACCTCGTTCTCAACTTCAACCACTGCCCAAGCAATATGATACATTTGATTGTTCCCTCCAGTTCCCACTGCCGATAACAATATGCCAGCCAGGTATGTCTTCAGGAATGCCCCATTCAATCCAATCACCATTCTACATCCCTCCTTAATATCGTTTCTCAAACCACTAAATCCAATGTACATTGCCTTGAATATAACACCTACATCGACATGTAGTTCAAACCTACCTTCTTTGTCAGCTCTACTCAATTCAAGTACATACCTCCTCAGCTTGGCATAATTATCTTCCACAGTTCCCCTCAACAGATCAATAGTTTTTCTCCTTAAATAGAATAACTTCCACCTAGAGGCCTCAACAGCATACCTCTGCATTAAATCTTTACTTAGATCTTTACAAGTCATATTTGATTTAAGCTTAAAGACTTTTAAGTATTTCCTAGCAATCCAGTTGGATGAAGCAATTTTATTCCTCATAGCCCTAGGACTAGTGTGAACCCCTTCCTGATTTTTTTTTTATTAAAAATGCATCATCCTTCTTCACTCGACTCCCAAAAATCATCCAT
The DNA here is from genome assembly GCF_023119035.1 of Salvia hispanica. Classification (NCBI taxonomy): domain Eukaryota; kingdom Viridiplantae; phylum Streptophyta; class Magnoliopsida; order Lamiales; family Lamiaceae; genus Salvia; species Salvia hispanica. The sequence goes on from NC_062966.1 coordinate 10,026,948, forward strand.
TCACAAGGACTCTGACAATCTGCTTCAACTTCCTTCGTACTTGCTCTTTTAAAATGAATCTGTCATCCATTCAACCCTGCATTATCTGTCAGAGCGTCTCTAGCTTGGTGACCATCAATAAATCCAATACCAGCACTGAATGTGAGAAGCTTATGATCACATTTTGGATCATACACCACTTTAGCATGTCGTTGTCTAGATCGTCTCCCTTCATCTTCAAAATCAGTGGAGTCAGAGTAAATATCATCCTCTTCAGAATTTTCATATTCAGACACATAGTCACTCTTCTGACCTCCATTGACTATCCTCTGGAACATTTCATCAGTTATAACAAAGGCCTTCTTCCTCTCTTTCATCTTCTTTCTGCCTTGTGTATATTCTTCATCCTCAAACACTAGCTCATCGGCTTCCATTTCATCATCGGTCTCCTCTTCACTTGATGGTATGTAACTCCCATCACTTTCACTGTCATACACTCCCTCTCCCAAAATTTCATTAGCTGATCCAACCCCCTCATGTACAGAACCACTCATATTCTTCTCAACAGCCTCTTCTATATTCTGATCAGTGGGTTTAGCAGAAGCACTTGTATTCACACCATGACTCATGTACTTACCTACAGAATCACTGAAATTCTCCTCCACAGAAGCACTCATATTCTCCTCCATAGAATCACTCAAACTCTTACTACCAGCCTTATCCACATTATCATCCACAGACAGAGTCATCGTCTTACTCACAACCTCACTTACATTCTTACTAAATGTTTCACTTCCATGCTTCTCTGAAGACTTAACCACCTTCTCACTGCCACTTTTACCAAAAGATATAACAACATCCTTACTAACCCTTTCAACAACCCTCTTCTCCACTGATTGAACCACATTATTCTCTACACTTTTTTGAACCACACTCTTACCCTTGCTCACAGAAGTGGACTTCCTAGTCTTTGTGGCAGAATCAAAGTTACTATTTTCAACAACTCTCTTGCTATTTTTCACAATTTCAACCTTATTCAACACCCTCTCTTCCACATGTTCACCACACATGCCTACACTCCTATGTTCCAGTATTTGTTCTAATCCTGTAGTAGACTTCCACCAATCAACAATATATATACTACACATTCTGTTAAAACTCACTCCTAGAGTAGCAGATAACATCTCCATCACCTCCTTATCACTTTTAATATCCATGGGTTGCTGTCATAGGATTCACAAAGGTTAGTCTACTTCATGTGTCAATCTCTATTTTATTCAATTCCTCAACTAAATCAAAATACCCAAATCTGTCTGGGTCTAGACCACTAGCCTATGTCGTTCCACCACCAACATATTTCTGAAACTTACCGTTTGAAATGAAATGTCCCCCATGGTGACTGTAAGGCCAAAAACACCATCCATATACAAATTCCAAACTCAAAATCAAAAAACTAAACTAACTCAACTCAATTTCAAAATCAAAAATTCTAAACTAACTCAAAATCAGAAAATGCCTGAAAATAACTCATTCCTGTATACTTTAAAAGTGAACGACTATTGACTCAAAATTAAAAATATAAATCCTAAAGCTCACTCCCTCATAAGGATGTTTTTATGCAAATTGGAGGCTTTACCCATAAGAAACAATCAATTTTTATTGTGCCTGAGTAGTTATATAGATTTTCTAGAACAAAAAATGAGTCTCTAAAGATGGGAGGACTTACGTAGCCGGTGGTGCCATCGGATTCCGTAGCCCTCGCCATCGCCGTCACCGTTACCACCGCTGAAGATGGGAGCACTTGAGCGCAGAAGATGGGTTTGTCAATTCGTTTGAGTTGTGTTTCAATTGATAGTGAATTTGGGGATTTGGGGGATAAGTGTAAAAAGTAATGCTTTTGTTTATTAAAAAATTAAAAAAACTCCATCTCAACAGCCAACTCATCATCCACGTCAGCGTCAATATCGCCATCTTAGCCGGAATACCCGATACGGAAATCGGCACACGAAAGTAAAGTTCATGACTTTTAACACAACATTTATAGTTCACTGGAAAAATCAAACTTTTGTGAAAGTTCATGGATTTTTAAGGCAATTAGCCCTAAAGATTACAATAAAAAGTACTCTAACTTATTAAACAAGAATACAATATACGAGAAGATATGATGAACTAATAATACACAAAATTTTAAGATATGAGAGATATGCTTGTAAGCTGTAGCTTTATGCTTGAATCACTGGCAACGGCCAAGTCCCTGCCTTGAATGGCGGCTTGGCCAAGGCTAGATCCATCCGTGCACGCCATGGATTGGCAGTTCTTTTTTTTTTTTATGAATTACAGTTTCTTAATTTCTCATTCAAATTTTAAAAAAGGAAGACAAAGCATAATTTAATCGACAATTTTTTTTTTCGTAAAAGTATGAAATATGAAGCATAATTTAATCGAAAATTGTAATTTTAAGATGTAAACAAACGTATGTAGAGATTAAACCAACGGCGGGTGTAAACTGTTAATAGGCCGAGCCTTTTATATAGTGAAGCCCAATAAGAGGTATGGGCCAGGCTTGTCAAAATTGATTGAAACACATTGGGGGACCCACCCACCTTATGCTGATCACATGCACGGCCGTCCATGGAGTTTCTCGATAAAATTCCAGTATTCACCTGGAAACTTCGCTGCAAATACGTTGATTTTAAATTTCTCCCTTTTACTTCCTCAACCTTCATTCTTCCCTCCTCAATTTCAACTATTTTGTTTTTCATCCAAAACATACATTTTAGATCAATTTTGGAACCCTAAGTCTCATACTCGCCAATTGCAATCACATAGTAAATCAGCACCATGAGGAGGGTGTTTGGAGTGAAGAAGGATAAGGAACCGCCGCCCTCCGTTCAAGATGCATCTGACCGGGTTTGAAATTCTACTGATTCACTTTACATTTCGTTTTTGTGTCATTGGATTATAAATGCTGTCTGCATTTGCTGGAGAGACAGATATAGATTGTGATTGGGGATGGGAGGGGGTTCAGATGTTAAGGATAAGTGGAATAAACAACCACCACAGTTTTGGGTGTTATCCAGGTGGGGAATAGATTGAACTCAGCCTCATGCGGTATAAATAGAACCGAGAATCATTTATATTGTTTCGTTTCCTAATTTCGCATTTTGGAGTCCATCTCCGTTAATAGGTTTTGTTTTGGTTTGTTTCTGTTCCCTTCCACTTCCTATTAAACAAGGAGAGTTTTTTCCCACCACTCTTTTTGTCCCCTTCTCTTCCCATAATCTAAATCATCTTTGCTGAATATATGAGAAGGTGACATTTTGTAGGTTTTTAATACCTCTATGTTCTTCGTTTTGTTTTTTTTGCTTCTTATATAATTTTAGGGGCCTCTTTCTGTCCTTGTCACTTTTATGTACTCATTTGAGTTGTTAAAATGGATGCATAGTTTATAATTTTTTTATTACAGATAAATAAAAGAGGTGAAAATGTTGATGAAAAGATACAAAAACTTGATGCTGAATTAGTGAGATATAAAGAGCAGATCAAGAAGACGCGACCAGGCCCAGCACAAGAAGCTGTTAAGGCTAGAGCCATGAGGGTTCTCAAGCAAAAAAAGATGTAAGTTGCATCAGTGTTGTGCTTGAATCTTAATTCATGTTGCATGGAAATCTTGTTAACTTTTTATATGTTTCCCCATGATGGTGACTGCATGAGTGGTTTTTAGACATGCCAACCCTCTGAGTCATGGGGTTCTTTTTGCATATTAACTGAGGGAGTCGAGGTTTTACAAGTTAAGTTTTGATGTATTCAAGGAGTTGGATTGTAACCATGAGCATCTTTTCTCAAATTGAGCAGGTATGAAGGTCAGCGTGATATGCTATACAATCAGACATTCAACCTTGATCAAGTTTCATTTGCTGCTGAAGGAATCAAAGATGCTCAACAAACAGTACGTGCTTGAGATGCTGCTTTCTTGTCATGAACTCACCGTCTCCTTTTAGTTTTGATTATTTGACTGGACATAGATGAGAGCATCTTATGAGTACCTTGCTTTTATATATTGATGATTTCTTGCATGATTGTGGGATTTTCGATTAGTTATTATTTTGTAGGCCGCACTTTGGAGATTCTTATAAACCAGAAAATTCTGAATTTTTAATATTGATAGTGTTTCATATTGTTGTTTAATATGATGTGCACTTTGAGATTTCCGCTAACATACATGTGAATGAGATTTTCTTCTATTTATGTTCATCACAATAAGATTAAATTTAAAATGTGCCTGATTGGTATTGGTCCCATCAAGAAATTTCAAATGTTTTTACACTAAGTGTATCGTATAATAGGCTAATACAGATGAAATCATGAAACCTATTGCCTATTTCTGATGTGTGATGTCTTGTGACTAATTTATGTCCTGATACTTGCATAGAGCTCTATATGTCGGCTTAAGTTTGATATGCTTCTTTGCTGCCCATCTATTGTATGGTTGTCTACTTGTCTCATTAAGAAACTGCATATAGATTGAGTTGGTCTGTCTTATTTTTTCGCATTCATTGCAGATGTCAGCTTTGAAGTCAGCAAACAAAGATCTTAAGGGAATGATGAAGACTGTGAAAATCCAAGACATTGATGTTTGTTTCTTCAATCCTGACACTTGTTTGCTTATGCATATATGTTGATGATGATCTTAAATTAACCAGTGGATTTTATGCATACAGAACTTACAAGATGAGATGATGGATCTTATGGATGTGAGCAATGAAATTCAAGAGTCTCTTGGTAGAAGCTATAATGTACCTGATGATATCGATGAGGACGATCTGATGGGTGGTAAGAATTAAATTCACTTAGAACTCAACTAACTATATTTGTCCAACTTCCACCTGATATTAAGAGTAAGGACTCGTTCACTTTGTCAGTTTTGGCTAGTTTTGAGCTCAAAACAGGGGAAATATGGGTGTTCAGTTTTAAGGTTATTAAACTGTGAAGCCCAATATATGAACCACAGCCCGCACTATTCATCTAAGCATCTCATGTTTGAAAACTCCCAAAGTTCGTGATTTTCAATTCTGTTCTTGAAAGTTGAACCAGAATTGGTGAGGTTTTTTACACTTTTGCCCCCGAAATTTTTCTTTTCCCCCAATTAGACTGGAAGCAAACTTTTATCAGAAGGGTAATTTAGTCCTTACACAGCTTTTTCCATTTACAGCCCACATGATAGCTCACCCAAATCGCATGTACTGAATGAACAGATTTGATCCATTTATTGGTGGGCCACCCATATTCAATACTGTCCTAGTTATAAATATGGGTTTTCCTAAATGGCTAAGTGAACTACTCCTAAGAGTTTTTTATCACTATTCCTGATGCTTTTCTGTAGAAGAGAGGGTAGAACTTAGAAGCATGCTCCTAGTGTTCTAATGCATACTTTCTGCTGCTAATTAAGTTAATTTACTAGTCAAAATGATGTTTTACCAGCATTAGGAACTAACTTTCTTACTTTTATTCTTGAATGTTCATGTTACACTTTGGTTCAACTACTCTGGATGTTTTTTTACTATTTTTTCAGTAGTTACTAGTTCCATATACTACTCTGTTGAGATTCTTTTATCTCATGACACAGAGCTTGATGCGCTGGAAGCAGACATGGGATTTGAAACTGAGAGTGATGGAGTACCTTCTTATCTTCAGCCTGATAAGGACTCTGATCTGGATTCAGAACTGAACTTGCCATCAGCACCAAGTGGGCATGCTGCAAATCCAGCAGGCAGAGTGAATATGCAGGTAATTCACTTCTTCTAGGCCAAATAGTTTAAAGGCCGTATATATATTTTTATATCCTATCACTTGGACTGAATACTAATTCAAACTTGATCTGTCTGTTATGCATACAGTCATGGAATATTCTACAATGGTGTACGATAAATGAATGCCGGTCTATGATTATAATCATTACTATATCTTTTCATACTTCTACTTATATTGCTCTTATTGATGACTAGGTTTAATTTTCTTTCTTGGCTGTCGTAGTTTCCTTTCTATGAACTGAGTATCTTAACTATTTAAAATGAGACGTGTCCCATTTATCTAGTTAGATTAGGAAAATAAAAAATTACGTATTATGTGTGGAAAGTAGGTTTACAAAATGCTCTTCATGAACTATTGCAGAATCTTTAGCTTGATCGTTTTGTGGTTCGTCACTCCCAATTGGGGTGTATTGTATGTTTTTTTTTGCATATGCAACTAATTTGGATTTAATCTTGCTAATGAAACTCTGACTGCTTCCCCATTGATTTATTACTATTCATGTATTTGCGGTACTTGTTCTGGCTTAACTGAATCTGATAAAATGATTTGATGTTGTTGACAGGGTGAGGATGAACTAGGTTTACCAGCCGTTCCTCGAGCAACTCTCCGAGGTTAAGAGGGAGTAATGGTGCAATTCATCGACCAAAAGTTTATTGTAAAGAATACGCTATTAGTCTGTGGTTCTTCTTGCATCTCTGTCTAGGTAAAAAGTAGTTGAACGTTGGGTGCATACGATGTCAATAGCCATGTGATTCTTTATCCTCCTTGTGGTGCTTGAACATGAACTCGAAGTTGGATTTTTGTACAGATTCTCCTGCTGGTTCTGGGCTTCGTTCAACAGTCTACTTGTTTTAATTCTCAACATAGCTCATGAATTGTTTTTTTTTTGCAGTGATAATTGCTATCTATAGTTTTCATGATTTTACCTAAAATAAATTACTCAAAAGGTTCAAGTAACTATTCCTGTTCCTGTAAGCATGTCTTTGGAAAGTTAAGTGAGAACACACGATCTATTTACCTAACACCTTCTATGAGGGATAGTCAATTTTTAACTTTTTTATGAAAATAATTTTATAGATGCATCAAATTAAAAGAGAACTTATGCATATCATAATGATAAAAGTACACAATAACAAAAGTGACAAGTGTACACATATTGAGGCCATTAGAGTCGTATTCTTTGCTAACCATCAAAACTAGTCCTACCTAAAATCATAGATGTCATCTCAGCTGCTGCAGAGTTCAAAACCAAACTGAAGAGCTTTGCTCGTGAGAAGGATGTTGTCGTTTCTTTTAGTTTAGATTAAGTTTTCGCATATCTAACATGTCCCAGATGGCGCTATCAACTGCGCGTGACCTGCTGTGGAACTTGTTGGTGGCGGTGGAAACGGCTCTCAGCCTCTCCAATTCTATCTTTAGGGTTTCATATTCATCTGCACAAACCAGAAATGCAAAGTTGTTGAGGTAATATATATAGCTTAGATAAGCTCACAGCCAACGAAATGAAGATACGATTAATTGAAATGATAGCCAAGCACAGCAGGAAACCACACGGTATAGATCAACAAAATCTTATTCATTGCGTCTTAAATCAAAACATCCAAACTAGTCAAGTATTTGGTGTATATCACTGACAAATCTCTTAACCATGTTGTGGTTTGCAATGAATAAATAGTATAGACCTAAAATAAAACATGACTCCACCATTTCCTGAACGTGAATGCAATAATATATCTAATTTAATGCACTTGAGATTTTCACTAGGACTAGAAAAGTAAGAGTCCCAGAACATACTATTTAGATTGGCAAAGCACAGACACATTATAGGTTTTCAGCACTAATTTGTTTATTTCTCAACAAAGAAATTCTTCGAATGGTATAATAGGTGTCTTTTCATCGAAATATAATAGGTGCAATGGAATGAAATATAATTTTATGTAGATATTATGTAAATCTTGAAAATCATTAAATTACTTACTATCTACGATGAATTTCTTCTGATTCACTCTTAAAAGTTGCTGCTTCAATGAGGCATTCTCCAAGGACAAAGCAGCATGCTGCTGGATAAGGGAAGCAACTCTGACAGCCAACTGGGACCCAATATTCTGAAACATCAACCCGAGATTCAAATCGCAGAAAAAAGAGCAAGAAAACACTTACAAGCCGCTAGAAGTAAAGCTACAAATAGACAATAGGGACACATACATTTATAACAAAATATGCATACAGCCATTGGGAAAACTACTGGTTTAAGATCCTACTTGAACTTATACGTGCTTCCGCTATAACCAAGTCATGGTACAGTATTTCACATGTTAGGTCATAAACGTATATGCATAGAACCATTGGGAATTACTGGTTAAAATACTCCAGCTAGATATAGTTTATAGTACTATTTCAAACTAAGTATCTTTCTAGACATCATAAAATAAATGTAGTATCACAAGTATACAAAATTATTCGAAAGATTTTGAACAATTATTTAATACTCCCTCCGTCCCACAACAATTGTCACTCTTATTGTGGGCACGGGTTTTAAGAAATGTGAAGAAAAGTTGGTTGGAAAAGTTAGTGGAATGTGGGTCCACTTTTTTATATTGGTTTTATAATAAAATGTGAGTGAAGTGAGTTGGTGGAATGTGGGTCCTACTTACCATTTATGGTAAAAATGAAGTGTGACAATTATTGTGGGATGGACCGAAATGCAAAAAGTGACAATTATTATGGGACTGAGGGAGTATATGTTTCTATTCTATGTCACAAGGTACATGCATTAAGCCAATTAGGCCTCTTTGTGAGTCCATACCTGAAGAGCATTAGCAGACCCTTCCAGCTCAGAAATATACTGAAGTTTTCGAGCTCTAGACCTCTGCCCAGGGTGACTGCATATAAAATGACAATGTATATCATAAGGAAAAGGCTTTGCATATAAGGAAAATGTTCACACCTTTGATTTTTTTTTTTGTGAAAATCACACCATCACATATTAAATGGAACAAGAAAAGATATAGGAGTAATATTTAACAATAAGATGGAAATAAAAATAAATGCCAGTACTAGGCTACTATCGTTCAGAATCTCTATGTTGTTTCAGCAATTTGAACAAAAAACTGGCCATGATATATACTCAAGATCTTTCTAGTGATTACAATTACGACCTACTCCACTCAATCCTTAAATTGAGATGTTGGAATTGTTTCACCAGATGCAACAGTACATAGAAAAATCCAAATTTTGTTCAATACTACTTCTTCAGATTTATTTCCAATCTGCAAAGTAAAATCAAAATACAGTACTATATATATTCCCCAATAAAATTTATCTCCAAAATGATGCCACCAAAGATTTCCGAATGTAACAACAGACATTCAATGATTTTCTTGTCTTGCTCTAAACCAATGTAAAAAGAGATTATTTGATATTAAGAGTACTTGATAAAGCAGTAACGGCTATAATTTTATGAGACCTTTGTTAAAGTTGTTATCCTTTCTAGAAATACAAGGTATTTCAACTTTCATGATGCTGGCAAAAGTTGCAGCAATATAAAAATCAGTTTACTTATCGTGTGAAAAAAATCAATAAACTTTGACATCTTCCAACTAATAAATCTACGGAATAATGTTAAATCTAGCCGTTATTAGTAACTATATCGAAACGGTTATAATACGTTAAGCAACAAATAAGACAACGGTTATAATACGTTAAGCAACAAATAAGACAAAAGAAATTACGTTTAAAAAAATGCTTTAAAGTAGGGTCTATACCACCTCATTTGTTTCATTCCGGAACTGATCTCATCAGCTGAAGCACGTGCATCTCTATATGAGTCCGACTGCACTCCAGAGACAGAATTATATCCTTCCAAATGCAGCAGAGAATTTTGGACAGCATATTCGGAAAATGCTGATGCGATCTCATTTTCAGGGAAGCCTAACATGTTTCTCTTCCGAGGTGAATTAGGGCCGTACGTGCAAGACGACCCTAATTCATCATTAGGTCCATCAGACTCCGTAATTTCCTTCTCATTAAGTTGATCTAGATCTGGTAATGAACTATCGGTGTTCAAATCCAAATCTAAATCACTTATCAGGTCGTTCAACCAAGGTGGTTGATCCTCGAGTATGAGGCTCTTGGAGGTGGTTTTGTACTGTTCGTTTTGCATGGAATGAAACTCGATACCTTTTCCCGAGAACAGGGAAATTGATGCATTAACTTCGGGTGCTACAGTTTTCTTCTGGAGAGGGCAGCGAGGAGGGAGCTGAGTGTGCCTTGACATAGTGACGTTGTGTTTATTTTCTCTGTAGCCCTAAAACATCAAGAACATGATATAATGTTGCCTAGAAAGTAGACAGTATGTGATTTATATTAACCAATTGTGTAAACAGAAAAGTAAGCAGACTATAAAAAGAAACAAGATGGTGTTTAGCAAAAGATAGATCAGGATCTTACAACATAGGAAAACTATAGAGGCATGCAAGAAACACAAAAGGAAGGTCTTTTCCTTAATGAAACTCAAGTAAGAAACTGCTAACGACACGGCAAGTGCCTAACTCAATAAGGTATATTCTGAATTATGAAGTAAAACAGCCACAAATGAAGACTATATCAAGTAGTAGATCATCTTAATAAACAATTAAACAGTCATTCAGTTCCATAATTTCACTAGGGATATGTAAGATAAAACATGGAACAAAGTAGGAATCTTTATTCATCTGCACTTGTAATTTTTATCAACAATCAATCCATCCCCACAATTTCTTCTTTTCAACATTTTGAATTTCAGATCAGGAATTACCCCAAAGATGGCATCAATTGATTAAAACTCAACAAATCCATAACAGTAACACCAAGAGACTACAACTTACTCAAGTAGACATTTTGTACATATTTCTCCTCAAATAAACGCCACTTTTCAACATAATTGAAATAAAACAAAAGAAACAGAATTAATTACAAAACAAAAAATTTAAAAATACGGACGCAATGAAACAGGAGCACAAAATATAAGCAGAAACCTCAATGCAGCATTTCGACTGTAATGCATATATTCACATTAACTACTAAACAAAAAGCGATAACCCAATAATAAAAAAAAAAAAAAAATCTTGCGCACCTTTTACCAATTTCCAGGCTTTAGAAAGCTTGCTGATCACAAGAAAGGAAAAAAACGTGTTCTTGGAGTGGTGCAGTCAGTAGCTTCTGCAGAAAGATAGAGTAAATTTTGACAGAATTAAGAAAATATGCGATTTAGCAAGCAAGATTATAGCAACAGAAACCTTGGGGAAAATAGGTAAAATAAAGAGAAGCGACGTAATGTACGGAGAAGAAGGGTTTGGGGTTGTGAACAGCTCATTTTTATACATTTTCTTGAGTGTCACCATCGCTCAATTTTTGAAACACAATAGGTGACTATTTATTGAACGTAACCGATTGAAATGGGAGATTGAATATTGAATTTGATTTACTATTAACTTGGAACTGATATCTAACGAATTTCCTTTTTCCTTAATCGCATCAAATGTCCTTAATTACATCGTGCATTAGTGTTACATTTGAGTTTAGGTTAATTTTAATTCAATTATTTCTATTATTATTTCGGGGTAGTGATAAAATGCAAACTTATACATGGTACAAACACAAAACTCTTCAACACAGCTTTAACATTGTTTCAATACAATATCAACACAGTGTAAAATTTCAAGATTTTAATGTCAACACAGTATCAACACAACATCAATTATTGACTAACGTTGAAATTCTGTTGACATTTTCCTGTTGATGCTTTTTTGTGATCTGTTGAAATTTTTCAATAGTACGGATCATAGTTTTGAGTTTGTGCAATATTTAGAGTTTTCATTTGATCACATCCCTAATACTTGGTAAGATTAGTTTTATCCCTAATACTTCGTAAGATTAGTTTTATGTGTTAGAAAAAATGGAGTGGGGATAAAGGTTAATTAACACAAATAGTCAGTTTTGTTATTAAAAGTTGCAAATACTTTTCTGAAGAGTGAAAATCGAATTTAGTGATTTGAAAAAAAAACATGGGCTCTTAAAAAAATTACTACTATTTCGTAATTTTGTATCCAAAAATTTGTTTTAATAAACTTTGTTGTTAGAAACACTCGATCTTAACTAGTAACTATCAAACTATTCTTTTAGGTTAGGTCTCAAACTTCAAATTTAACCAGTTTAACAATTCATGAGTCAGGTCATATTGTGATAGGGTAGTGATAAAATGCAAACTTTAAATATTGTACAAGCTTCAAATTATAATTTTGACTGTTGAATTTCAACAGATGTTAAAATTACATCAACACAAAATGTCAACACGATGTCAACATAATGTCAACACGACATCAATCGTTGACACTGTGTTGACATTTTCTGTTGATGTAATTTTATCATCTGTTGACATTTTTTAACGGTCCAGATCATAGTTTGAAATTTGTACAATATTTAGAGTTTGCATTTGATTACCTCCCTTTTGTGATATGTGCTAACACCGGTAACAAAATCACTTAATTAGATCACTCATAGTACATCAGAAAGAGGTTTGACCACTTGCGGGCGGAAAGGGTTTGCGGCAGGGAGGTCGGGCCGCTTGCCGCACCCGTTCCATACATGTGAGTGTCGTGTTGGCGCCTCTCTCGATCAATGAGAGTACACACACCTCACCGCGCATTATTTTCTTTGTAAACAATCGATCATTGGCAAATATTGTATTTTCTATTATTTTCCCTTTTTAACAATATTGTGAGATTTTTTTACATTCCTCTTTCTAAAATGCACATTCCCGTCCCGTCACATTTCATTTCACCTAATTTCTCTATTTTTCAATTATCTTCAAATTCATCTTCCATTTCTTTATGTGTTATAAATAATGGATCCAAACAATCAATTCAATCTCGGTTGAAGATTGCCCCAAGAATTCTTGTAATATTGACCAAAGTCACCCGGCCGCGTCAAAGTTAATAGAATCCTCACACTTTAAGTTTATCACCCGCACGGGTGGTATGTGCCCAAAGTGACCCTGCCCAAGTGGAATTTTTTGGACAGCAAAGTGTTTGTAAAATGACCATAACTTCTTCTAATGACTCCGATTATGGCGTGCAAGGTACCCATATGAAGCTCTTTCGAAGGCAAAAAGAATAATAATCTTGAAGTAACATTTGAAGATCATCTTGCTAGGTTGGTTACTGTTAACATTCTGACTCCCTTCCATTGTCCATTTTGCTTTGAGTGATGATATGTCTTTTTGGTTCGTTTTCATCTATTTTCTTGGGCATTCTCAAAAAACTCACTAAACTCCAAAAATACACAATTCAAGCTATTGAACTCGACAATAATCATATCAACCGTCAATCAAACCAATAGAAATATGAGTTTATCAACTCCTCCAAACTTAAACTCTTATTTGTCCTCAAATAAAAAGAAGAAAATCAAGAAAATAAACTCATGCAAAGATGAGAGATTGGTAACATTGCTTCAGGTATAAAACTTTTAAGAACAAGTTCTAATGGAATGACAAAACACAAAATCAATCAAACATCACTTCGAATTATTATCTCGTGCATCACTTGGTCTCAATGCCTTCACAAGTTAAGTCAATATAAGTATATAAGAGATGTGTAGGTATTCAAAAATGGCCTAACTTCGTCTCCTAAGTTTATACTCTCTTCGTCCACAAATTATAGTCTCATTTGTGGATAGCACGGTTTTTAATGAGAAATTAGTAAAGTAAGAGAGAAGATGATAAAAGGTGGGTAAAGTAAGAGAGGTAAGGAGAAAAAGCAAAGAAAAGTATGAGAGAGAAACTTTCCATTTTAAGAAATGGAACTATTTCCTGTGGACATCCCAAAAGAGCAAAATGAGACTAATTTTTGTGACGGAGGGAGAATTCAATAGGACTAGGAGCGAGTTCTAGAAAAAAAAATACAAGCACTCGATGAAGTCACACAAAAAATAATTTTTGGCTCAAGTCTCACTAGGAATCGGCACTGACAAACAAACAAGCACTTCACTCACAAACCTCAATTAATAGCTTTGTTAATTAATTTCTGAATTAATAAAAAATGGGTGGAATTCCTTAATTAATGATTTTTCATCCATAAATATATTTTTAAATTTTAGTAATTTTAAGTGTTCGTAAATTGTAAATTTTAATGTTTTTAATGAAATACATTCGTGATATATTTTGTCTCATTTTTTAATTTTTGATGTAAAACAATGAATAGTGTAAGTTAAATGTTTGGGCATGGAGAGAGGTCTTCCATGTATGAGTTGTTATCTGAAATAGGAAAAGAGGAAAATGATGACGCGATGGGGACATGGCCCGAGGAGAAGCCTCCATTGTAAATGCCCTATAGAACTAATCGTGACTCATTTTTTCTTAAATAATTACTCCCTTGATCCCGTAAAAATAGAAAATTCGGGAAAGATATTGATTTAAATACGAAATTAATAACATAGAAGAAAGTTAGAAAAAATTACTAAAATAATATTAGTAGAGAATGTACTCATCTCATTAGAAATTTTTACTGAAAATGATAGTTGACTAATTTGAGGGAACGAAGATAATATTTCATATGTATATCTTATATACCATGAAGAATGCGATTATTTTGCATCTAACTCAGATTTTGTAAATCATGAGAAAGTAACATTTTAGTCTTCTTGTTAATTTAACGTCGCTAGCGCGATCGGGATTACATCGCAAAATTTAATTTTGTCACTCAAAATTATAGTACTGTATGATCTTCATTGTCCTGTTAACTATCAAAGCTTTATCTTTACTCGTGTGATAATCAAATTAATTTATCTTTATTAACTTAGTGTTTATATTAAAATTTTGGGTGAATTACACTTTAGGTCCAAACAATTCAATGTTTAACATCAGCTTTCAAGAAACCAATCGTAGAGTTCAAATGCTTGAATGCTGCACTTATTTTTACAAAGCTTACCATCTTAAATAAGATGCTCAGTATAATTTCGTTTTGAGCTGTCACCATTAAAATCTTTTATGGTACCAAATTGTACGGCCGTTTAACGAGTGAAATATATAGTTCAAATTCAATCTTAATTTTCATTTACAGTTTAACTCTAATCAAATCGGACAAGAAAACTAAAGTGTGCCCCATTAATAGTGCAGCAAAAGTGCAACGGTTTTGTCGATTTGTGGGTTATGTGTACTACTTTTATCGTATCTCCATTTATAGGATGCAAGTTGCAAAAAATAATAAAATACTAGCACTGATATTTATTGCTACGATTGGTCTATTTAATAATTCTATTTTAATGACACTAGTTGTTGGATCAACTTGTTCAAATTATTGGTCATGTAACAAACTTGATAGTGGATTGCGCACATATGTCCGGATATTATTTCTATTATTTTTATGTTTATACACTCAAGTCGGATGCATAAATGTATCTGCCATGAACTATATATAGTATTCTATAATTTTAATTCGGAATTTTAAGATATTAATTATCACATATTTTGTTGGTTGATGTGAAGTTTTGTGCTGTGGTTCATATAAAATATTGAAAATTTAATGATATTATACAAATAATTTTTTTAGGAACTAAGCCACATGTAGTTCAATACTTCCATCCCGGTTATACACTCCACCCAAACTGATTTCTATATATATACTCCTACATTTGATTTCTACTAGTTTATAGTGGATTGTCATCTGAACAATAACTTTGTCATTTTCATTTTCTATTTTTTTTAGATTGAAAGTTGAAGAAATTAAGAATGCCAGAAAAAAAAACAAAAAAGTAATTGAACACAATACTCGTGATTCTAGTATATTTTCATAGTAGTAGAAGACATTAACTTATGATTTTTTGTAAAAATAATGTCTAGTATATTTTCATAGTTTACGTATAATTAGACAAGATATTGTAATAGTTTATAAGCTTCGAAAGTGTTGAATAAGTATAGAGGCTTATAAAAAAACTTGTACATAAATTTCCTCAAACCGATTTCCAAAACGTCTATTTATAGCACGTATGATGAAAATGAGCTTATGGTGTATAATTAACTTCTTACGGGAAGTGATACCATTTATATAAAATATAAGCATGGCGTCGAAAATAATGTTTATTGCTTGTATTGTTTTTTCTCGTATTATCATCATTAAACAACAACAATAATAATTCAATAATAATAATAATAATAATAATAATAATAATAATAATAATAATAATAATAATAATAATAATAATAATATACAAATCTCTGTATACAGTAGTACTTTTAATTTGATCGATACTGTTCGTGCTATCCAACAATAGTTCAGAATTTACCTATTAGAATAGAAAGCTTTTGTGTATATTAATTAGCTCATGCTATCATGCATGATATATTTTTTGGTGTTCAAGCTATTTTTTAGCTTTTTGTTTGAGCAACAAACAAACTTTGAATCCGAATTACCACACACATTCCCTTAATATTATGTATGTTATGTAATAACATCGTTGAACGAAACCGTTTTGGTCAATGTAGCACCAAAATCGTGCTTATACACTATATAAGCTCATTTGAAGCATACCTCTTATTCTCATGTTTTTCTTGAGCAACAAGCATACCTAGAATCCAAATTATCCATGTACACTTAATTTAATGTATTTTAGAGAACATGATTGTTTTGGTCAATGTGGCAACAAAATGTGTTTATACACCGAAGAATCTCATTTGAAGCATAACTCTTACACTACAAACAAACTTTGAATTCGAATTTCCACATATTCTCCTAATATGTTGTATGTAATGTAATAGCGTCAAAGAACAAGTGTGTTTTGGCCAGTATATGACCAAAATCATGTTTATACACCGTTGAAGCTTATTTAATATATAGCTCTTATACTTGATTTTTTCTTGAGCGACAAGCAAATCTTGAATCGATATTACCCATATGTGTGTGTCATAGCACTACCTGTGAGCCCCTTCTCAATGCCGCCCATCTCATTGTCTTTCCACATGGACCACACCGTAGACTTTCCGGTTTTGGTTGACATAGCTTCACTTTAAGCATCTTTCGTTCATGAAATAATTTTATTTTAAATCTTGTTCTTCTGACGGTAAGAAAGGATCAACTTGTCGAAAGAAGTGAGGTTTAAACTTAAAGTCGTAAAAGACAAAGACACGACATTGTTTGCTGAGTCGGATGGATCTTTTGTCAGCGCTTTCTAAAGTTTTTTATTATCCCACTCGGTAGAATCATCAGGACGTTGGATAAACGCTTTGGTAAAAATGATACTCTCTATGTCCATGAAAAAATAGTCTCATTTGTGGATGATACATGTTTTAACTAGAAATTGGTAAAGTCACGGAGAAAAGAGAAAAAGTAGATAAAGTAAGATATAGAGGAGAAAAAATAAGAAAGATTAGGAGAAAAAGTGGGTATAGTAGCGAAATGAGACTATTTTTTGCGGACAAGGAAGTATACTTACAATAGGATGCATAAACAATATATATAAGATCTAGAAAATGGTGTCAAGTAATTTTTCCTCAATCCATTGTCTATGTTTGACGTTGCTTGACACTGGTTGACACTATATATGAAATAATTTGAAGTCAGTCAACTGATTGTCTTGTTAAAGTATGCGCTTTAGAATAGGGGTGGACAAAATAACCTAAAATCAAATATCCGATTCGAACCAAATAGAAATTTAAAATTTGATTCGATTTTTTGGTTCAGTTTGGTTTAAACTTTTAGCTAATTTCAGTTTTTCGAGTTGGTCTAAATCGGACAAAAAACTGATTTTCTTTTAAATATTACTGTAGATAATATATTATCCCTAAAAATAAACTCTAATTGTGTTGCTTTATATCAATAAATGTAATAATATTTTAAATGTTTCAATATCATAATAGGTTGATACGATATTTTTGTGTTAAGTATAGAAAGTTAATTTTCAGTTTTTTTGGATATGTTTTGCAATTTTAGTTCTTCGGATTCGATTTCCGTAGTTTGAATTTCGGTCCTTCGGATTTTTTGGATATTTTTATAAAATTTTGGTTTTCTCAGTTCGAATTTTGGGATTTTTTGGATAATTCGGTTCGATTTTCATGTTCACAATATTTTGATTTTTGGGTCAATTCGATTCGGGAAAAAAACGAATGGAATATTCAAACTTAACTAGTAGGTGGTTTTGTTTAGAAACATGATTGAATATGTTTACAACAGTTGCCGATACTCAATGGGCCAAAAGACTTACTCCCTCCGTCCAGCTTTAGCAGTCTCATTGACTTTTCTGTCCTCTTTTTGTAAAAATGATAAAAAATAGTTAAAGAAGAGAAATGGTAAATTAAGAGTGAGAATAATATAGAGAAGAGTCTTATCTACATTATTGTCTCTCTTACTTTACCATTTCTCCACTTTAACTATTTTTTATCATTTTTATAAAAAGATAGCAGAAAAGTTAATGGGACTGCTAAAGCGGGACAGAGGGAAGTATTAATTTTGTGAACTCATTTAGGCTGAATGATAGTAATTTAGTAACCCATTCTTTGGGTGTCTTAATTTGTATTCTACACCTTCCTTCCCCTCCTCAACCAAACCACTCTAGTTTCATTTTAAAATTGTTAATAATTGTTACTCAACAATTCAATTCGAATTTATAGGTTTGTTTTTGGAAAAAAAAACTATTTTTTTACAAATTTTATTCAATAATTTAGTAAGATTTGTTATATTCCATGATTGTAGTAATAAGTACTACCTCTGTCCCTGAAAATTTGATAAAGTTTACCATTTCGGTCCGTCCCTGAAAATTTGATACACTTCACTTTTACCATTTTTGGTAGTGGACCTCATATTCCACTAACTCATTCTTACTCACATTTTATTATAAAACTAATACTTTAAAAGTAGGACCCACATCCCACCAACTTTTTCAACTCACTTTCTATTACATTTCTTAAAACCCGTGCCGGGTCAAAGTGTAGCAAATTTTGGGGGACGGGGGTAGTATATTTTACAGCCAAGAATAAATCCTACTATTAATCATCAATTATAAATGTGTTTATTTGATCTTTAAATTATAAATGTAATAGTGATTCGTTATGAAACGCATAAAATTGTGAAAATAGGCTCTTCTTTGTTATTTGGTCTTGTAAGCGGTTTCTTTCGGGACAAATTAAGAAGTAATCACCCTACATGAAAAGAATTAAGGCATTGCCACGTATCCGTATCTAATCAAGGATTACACTCTAAAGTTTTATTTTGGGAAAGATCTATTTTCGTAGTAGAATTTACCTATGTATAGATTAACATTCAAATGGCGTGAAAAGAAAAAAAGAAAAAAAAAGAGTTATGAATTTGTTCGAAGAAGAAAAATGTAAGTGCAAGATTGCTGGAGAAACAAGCTGTCCTCTCCCCCACGTTTCTCTGTCCCACAGATCTCAAAAACAAATCACAAAACATAAACACATAATTAAAATTTCCATTCAATTTGTGCGATTCATTGGTGTGTTGATGATTCGCCAATGCATGCAGATTTCTGCATGCCTTAGAATCAATCAAGATTCAATTTCTTGATAGTGATCGATGTTTAACCCTCAATTCCTTTTGCTATTCCTTCTCTTCCTCTCCTTCCTCTTCATCATCCCTTCTCCTAAACACCTCCAAATCTCCCTCCCCGACGAGCTCGACGACGTCGCCCTCTTCCGCCGCGCCACTCTCGCCGCCCTCGACGCCGTCTCCGCCAAATCCAGATCCAGCCCCAAGATCGCCTTCCTCTTCCTCACCAACACCGACCTCCACTTCGCCCCGCTCTGGGAGGTCTTCTTCCGCGGCCGCCACCGTGGCCTCTACAACATCTACGTCCACGCTGACCCCTCCGCCGCTGTCGCCCATCCCGGCGGCGTATTCGATGGCCGCTTCATCGCTGCCAAGAAGACCCAGCGCGCCTCCCCCACTCTCATCTCTGCTGCCCGTCGCCTCCTCGCTACCGCTCTCCTCGACGATCCTGCTAATTCGTATTTCGCTCTCGTCTCTCAGCATTGCATCCCCTTGCATTCCTTCACATACATGTATGATTTCCTCTTCCGCCACCCTGTCCCCGGCCCGCGCCTGCCCTCGTCCCTCCCGCTCTACCGCAGCTTCATCGAAGTCTCATCCATCAAGCCCAAGCTATGGGACAGGTGAGAACACACGATTTAATTCTTTTTTTTTTTAATTTCATTCATTTGCCAACATTCTCCTTCAAATCGGTTGAACCTTTTCTTTTAATCGTTTGTAGCAACCTTCTATTGAACTTACCTAAAGTAATTTAAAGCATGTGTATAATGTTAGATCAGTCATTTTTCAGTTCAGTCCAGATATATTGTTAGATCATTTAGCTTTGGTCTACAATTGACGATCGCCCTAATACCATGATAAAAATTTATAGGATTCCATCTTAAACAACTTATGATTGAAAGAATGTTACGGACTCAATGTTTCATATCGGTTATGAGAACAACTGGTGTGAGGTATATAGATTAAATGGACTCTCTCTTCTAATAGTTTGGCTGAATTCCCATATTTGATTTGTATTAAAACATGGATCATGAAACTTACATTGTAATTTTAGTTCTCTTTTCACACCTACGTAAGATATTGCTATATTTATTTTTCTTTCATTTGCCAACATGTAGTACTCAATTTCAAATGTAACATAATGACAGTTTGTTAAAATGAATGTAGGTATGCGGCTCGAGGGAAAGACGTGATGCTGCCGGAGGTGCCGTTCAACCGGTTCCGGGCGGGGTCACAGTTCTTCACGGTGACACGGCAGCACGCGGAGGTGGTGGTGAGGGACCGGAGGCTGTGGAGGAAATTTAAGCTGCCGTGCTACAATATGATCTCGTGCTACCCGGAGGAGCACTATTTTCCGACGCTACTATCAATGGAGGATCCGGATGGGTGCACCGGGTATACGCTGACCCGGGTTAACTGGACCGGGAGCGTTGGCGGCCATCCCCACACCTACGGAGCCGCGGAGCTGTCACCGCTTCTCATCCACCAGCTGCGCCAATCAAATTCCACCGCCTATTCATTCATGTTTGCTCGCAAATTCTCGCCGGATTGCTTGCAGCCCTTGCTTCGTCTTGCTAACCTCATCTTCACCGACTGACTCACTTCCACTTCCACATTCATATTGCATCGCATCTCTGAATGGCAAGGTGAATGTGGATGTGTATTATACATCATTGAACTCTCAAAAAGGAAAAAAAAAAAAAAAAGAAAAGAAAAAGACATGTATTGATTCAAATTTGATTTTTTAAATTCATCTGACCTGACTAATTCTGTAATGTATTTTAATTTCCTTTGCTTTCCTTACCTACTTCTGTTGAGATACCAAGTCAATTTAATGAAATAGTATGATAATGACTATGAAATTTATGAATGTTATCTCCTGGCGAGTGAGGTACTCTGTGTATAAAGTGATAAGAGCATCCGCAATGGTGTTTAGGCCAGCCATAGGCCAGCCATTTTCTCCTCTGCCACGTCAGCAACACTAAAAAAACCACATGTCACGTCAGATTTATGCCAGCCATAGGCCAGCCGCAATAAAAATAATTCAAAATATACTACATTTACGGAATTAAAATTGCGATATACGGAATTAAATTTACGACACATATACGGAAAAATAATCCATTCCATTAAAAAAAAAAAGTACTAAGATTTTAAAAAAAAAAGTACATGATTTTTTTTTTTAAAAAAAGGGCTTCAACAAACGAGCCCCGCCACTCTCTACTCCTCATCGCCGTCGCCGTCGTCCTCGTCCGTCGTCGCCGCCGCCGCCGCCACCCGTGGTATCTGAGCCCACGTCGGAACCCCCAGCCGTGACCTCGCGATCTCTAAATCAGCACGCATGCTCTCGAGCATCTCGAAACGAAAATCGCGTTTATATATGATTTATAAAAAAAAAAAAAAAATCGAAAATCGGCGCTGGCCGATCGCTGGCCGATCGGGCCTCCACAATGGCGGCTAGCCGATCGGCTAGCGCTTCGGCCAGCCCACGCCGATCCGCTCGCCGAAATCGCGTTTGCCGATTGCAATGGTTCGGCTAGCCGATCGGCTAGCGCGACGAATCGGCTAGCCGGTCGCTAGCCGACCATTGCGGATGCTCTAAAGAAAAGTCTATTACAATGAGTTATTTGTGACTAGCTACTTTTATTTACCAATAATCCCTTAATCTAATTAGTGTAGTACTATATATCTTATATTCTTATTAATACACTTGTCACGAGTTTAAAAATGTAAAGAAAACACGAGTTTTAAAAAGTTTATAGAGTGTGACCCATATTTTTATCTTCCATCCGTTCCATAGAAATATGAGCAATTGATATGGCACGAGAATTAAAACAAAATTAGTAAAGTAAGTGAGAGTAAGAGAAGAGTAGTTAAAGTATTGTTAGTGGATAATGAGACTCACATTATTAGTAGTGTTTAAATGTTATGTATGTTGTAAATAAGTTGATGTATATAACAAATTGATAATTTTACAAAAATGAAATGCACATATTTTTGTGGGGCGGACTAAAATGAAAAGTGGGCATATTTTTATGGGACGGAGTGAGTATTTACTATTTTCATGACAAAATATGAATTAAATAAATTAGTATAAATAAATTTATATACAATAATATAAAATAAAATATCCCAAAATGGAAGGTACGTTAAATCATTAAACACTAATGTACCTTAAACACTAACTGAAGGTACATTAAATCTCTTGCTTTACCGATTACTCCCTCCGTCCCCGAATACTTGACACAGTTCACTTTTTTCATTTTTGGTAGTGGACCTCATATTCCACTAACTCATTCCTACTCACATTTATTATAAAACTAATAGTACTTTAAAAGTAGGACCCACATCCCACCAACTTTTTCAACACATTTTTCATTACATTTCTTAAAACCCGTGCCGGGTCAAACCATGTCAAGTATTCGGGGACGGAGGGAGTATGTATTAATTTTGGTGTCATTTCAAATACCTATATTTTTATGGGACAGAAAGAGTATATTCTCTTGTGGTGGGAGAGGGGAAGGGATCTCTGCCATCCAGGATATTCTCATTCACTATTATACCTTAAACGATGTTGCATTTTTTGTTTTTTAGGCTGATTTTTATTACTGCAGAATTTTCATTCCCTCAACTCTTACTCATTAAAAGTCCGTATAGCCTAGACTAATTTTAGAGGGGCGAGGGAGTATTTTATCAAATACTCCACCAGATGAGCTAGCTCGAAATTCCCTTCTCCCCATTCGCTTCGTCGCTCTGCAGCTCCAGGTCCTGATAATTGACCTCTTTTCACCTCCCTCTTTTCTCTTTATGCAGGAATGACATCATTGAGAGCTACAGGTAAAGCCTTTGATGTTGTGGACTTGGTAAGTAGCAGCACATTTCAGATATTTCTCACCTAGTACTACTTTATGCAGGAACGAAATTCATTTCTTTGTATATAAACAAGGATAATATATGTATTCAACTCATATACTCCATTTCTTTGAAAATTGGTTATTGATGTGTATGCCAAAGGTTAGGCAAGCCAAAACTAAGCTTAGTGCACATTTTGCACGCTTTACCTTCTCATGTACAAACATGCAAATTAGACATAACTGCAAAAGCGTTTTAATCCCTACAGATTTTCAGTTTCTAATGCTTCCATTGTTAAGCTTTCCTTAGTATTAAGCTCCTTCTGTGGATCCAGGCATTTGGTGTAATGGAACTCGATTTGCAGACGATGATGAAGAGGCGTCGATGCCAGCAGCCCCTTTTTCAGGTCAACTAGCAACTCCCTGATGGGGATTGCAGCCAGAAAGCTCTTGATGTACTCTTTGCACGACTCTTTGCCCGTGCCCACCACGCTCCATTCTTCCACATTCTTTCCTTCTGTTAGATTACTAGTAGTAGATGAGCCTTCCTTATTCTCATTTTGCTCTGGTTTATCCTCTGCAGATTTACCTTCCTGCTTATCAGTGAGCTGATGAATCGCGGAATCTCTATCAAATTTCAAGATGAAGGCCTGATTGCAGCCTTCATAGAGCCTCTCACCCAAAGTCTCAATAATGTAGTATGCATCTTGCTCGACCTTCAAGACGAAGAAGTGATCGTTCCAGCTGATGATGTAGACGAGAGGGCGAGCCGAGGTAGGCATCTCTGAGGAAGCTGCAGAGATCTCATCCCATATGTTGTCAAACGACATGGCGCCTTGGAGGAAATCACACCCTTTCTCATCCAATCCTTCCGGATGGAAGAATCCAACGAATGACTTCTCTGGCACGACAGAAAGTGGCCGGTCCTTTGCCTCCAGTACTGTATCGAGATCAAAATGCTTGTCCGGGAAGCGCTCCATGTATGCCTCGTCGTCGCAGAGATTTCTCCACTCCAGTGATCCGTCAAGGATGAGTCTGTCAAGCTGGGACTTGATCGGCATCTCATTGTCGTTGGACTGCAGCCAGTCCGCGATGGCAGCAACCAGAGCCGTGCAAGCACTCTCACCGCCTGCACGCTCGTGCCTCTGGTCGATTGAAGCGAAGAAAACTTGTGTTTTCAGCTTCATGTGTCCATCGCGGCTCGTGATCTCCTTATCTTCCCAGGCGCCAACCGTGAAATCATCGTCTCCAAAGGCCGAGGCGCACGTGCTGGAGCTCTCCCCGTCTCTCTGTAAACACAAATTCAGCAAAAAATCTCGACCATCCGGAAACGATTGGGCAAATGATCGAAAGCATAATACCGTTAAGGTGGACTCGTCGGAGGAGCTAAGCTGCCTTCGATCGAAATCAATGTCATCGCCTCCTTCCTCGCCATAGCACTTCTTCAGCAACGGCTCCCCCTTCATCTTGGGAGACTTGAAGCTCAGCTTCCGCTTCCTCCACGGCAGAATCCGAGGCTTGGCGCTCTGCTCCTGCATCGGATGATGATCATCGGGGGACGACGACACGTGCTTGGTTCGATATGTGTAGTATAGCCAGTCCTCGTCCTCACTCGTGTTTGTTGCTCCGGCATAGTTTGCATAAGCCAAAGTCTCATAACTGAAGGACTTCCTGTCGCAAGAATCCTCCTCACTGGAGCCGTGGTCGTCTGAATCGGAGGAGTCGAGAGGATCGCTCCTGTCGGAGCTCCTGCCATCACTGCCTTCGTCTCTTTTAGGCCTGAACGAAGAGAGCCCCTTTAAGATGTTGATTCTCATGGGGCTGGCCTTGGAAGGGGAGAGAGAGGGATCCTGTTTCTCTGTGGAAAACATTTCTCCGTAGCATGGTGATCGAGGAAACAAGAGAATGGATTTTGGCGCTGATTCAGATTGATCTTGGACATTTTCCAATTCAACTAGAACGACTGACAGCTGCATTACATAAAGAAACACCATATTCACCAAATATTCATTGAAAAAACAAAAAAAAAATTGGGTGAAGATTGCTTACATGAAGAGAAGCATTGGTATCAAGAGGAATATCAATGTCCCTGGCCTGTTTATCGAAACCTGCTAGATTTAATGATGCAGAGGCTACCCTGTTCGACCCCTGCATAGTCAACATCAATTAACAGAAAAAAAAAAAAAAAAAAAAACACAGAGGGAGAGAGAGAAGACTGACATTGAAAAGGGTGAAGGAGACCTCCCAAGGATGAAAGAGACCGTCCTTATTAGCGGAGAAAGCGCAGAAGCATCGAAATTGTTCGTCCCATGGAACAATTCCGTGCTGATTCAACAACACCTCCTTTGTGAAATTCCTTCTAACGCTCTTCCTGAGAGAACTCAGAGAGATCCCTTTGGCGCCCTTCCATTTGATCTCAACCGAATAGCCGGCGCAATCGTCGCGCTTCACACCGCTTTCCAGCCGATGAACGGTGATTCTCGCCTCCAATTTCTTCGATTGCCGTGGCCTCCACTTCATCATCTTCACCACCATTGTTGACTTTTTTCTATTTTAAGGAAGAGCTCTGCGCTTTGAAATTAGAAATGGTGGTGAGAGTGAATGAGACTTTATAAAATCAGAGTGATGAAAGTTTACACTTTCCAGCTTTGGAGATAGAGAGGGATGGATGGAAAATTATCATAATAAGGCCCCCCACTATATATTAATGACGGAAGATTGTACTTGTCAACCAATATATTTATATTTGATTCTTTCTTATCTATTTCTCCATTTACTTATATGCACTTGATTTATATTCTTTCGTATTTAGTACTTTCAACCGAAATTGGATTCATATATTTTAAGATATAAAAGTGAAATTAATGTTTTTCTTTTCTTAGAATTGAATTTAGGCTCTTACAGTTGTAATTTGGATTTAATGATTAATGTCGATGAAATCATAGGGATTTTTTTAAGTCAAAATATAAAGTTTTGATTTTTTATTAATACCGGATAAGGAAAATTGCATTCACTAATTTTCATGGAACAACTGGATGTTGAGAAGATAAATTGAGTACTACTTAGCAAATCAAGTCAATATTAGTATGGGGTTAGGTAATTACTAATTAGAGTAGCATGATTAATGTTAACGACGAAGGCCGGCTGTACAGAGCGATAAACATAAAACTCAACGCTTGTTCAACCAGCAAATTTCCAGTTTTCTTTTACTATATATCCTACATTAATTATTCGTCAAGGGACAGTGAAGTAAACACTGTGTGTTTACAATTAAATGCGGCAATATATATACTCACGAAGGTTCAAATTCTAATGCTTATAAGCATCTTAATCCAAAATTAAGACCAAATTTCAATCCTTAGATTTTAAAATGAGTGGATGAGATTAAATCTTACGAATCTCAATAAATAGTAGACAAAATATCAACAAAAGGCTAATATCGTCATTATGTTATCATATGATAATTTTCGCGAATGTTTTTTTTATATCAACATAGTGTATGTACAATATGACATAAGAATATCAACACTAGTACAAGAAAATATCAACACATATTTATTGAGATTTTTACATGATTTTATTGAGATTTTTACATGGTTTTATTGAGATTTTTTGATGTATTTGTTGATAAAAATCTGGTTATCAACATTTACGAAAACTAAAATAAAAAAAATATCAAATTTCATCATCCGAACGTCGTCGGAACATATGCAATTGAGATCTCGTTGGAATCCTTATAAAATTATCTTTAATTTGATATATTTTTTGCGGAAAAATAATTTAAATCGAGAGAATTACGTAAATTTAAAGTTTTAAGATAATTTTAATGAGAGAGAATTGACATTAATACCCTCTAATTTTATTTATTAATTTTCTTAATTAAAAATATAATCCATGTGACATTATTTAGCAATTGATCACTCCACTACTTACGAATAAGTTTAATATACTTGGGTGTGGTTCAGTTTGCAATATTATATTTCGGAACTAAATATATATTGTGTTTAGATCACGAGATTGAATCTCACAACCAAAATAATCTTACAACTTAATCCTAGATGAATTATCTCGTGTGGTTGGTTAACTAAAGGTGAGTTTGTGGCTTGTCCCCTTAGAGTGTCCACTATAGATGGCCGGGCCACTAATGCCCATGTTTATCACTATAGTGGACATGGCCAAGCCACCAAAAATTTTATTTTTTCCATTTTGTCTATATTTTAATTCTACTACAATTAAAATTGTTAGACTACAATAATTAAATAAAATGCATAATTTAATGAAAACTAAATCGAAAACCAAATCTTCGTTGTATTATAGAACGGGGTAAAATTATACAACGAAAATTGTTTAGGAACACGCAAACAAAAACATAAAAAAACACCGCCATCGCCGACTACTCGGTCTCATCATCAGAATCCGCCACTTCATCTTCACCCATTGCATCGTCACCGCCAACGTCATCATCGTCACCACCACCGCCACCGCTCTGAGGTCCCGTCGCCGCCGCCGCCGTGTCCTCCCACCCCAACAACGACCTCAGCCTCACTATAAGGTCGTAGTACATCATCTTGGTAGTCGGGTCGGTCGACTTCTCATACAAGGCCAGAGTGTCATTGAGTTCCTTTATCATCTGCTCGCAGCAGAGTGTTGGGAGGCAGCGGCGGAGGCGGATCTAGCGGCTCGGATGGCGGACTGTTGACCCAGGGGCCGTGGACGCCGGGATAGTGACGGGGGGGGGGGGGGGCGGGATCCTCCATGACCTCGTCGTTGAGGTCGAAGGTCCTTGAACCGCCGCTACTACTGCTGCAGTTGCCGCCCCTGCCCTGTCTTGTACGGCTTGGCCCAGAATCGGACGCGTTCTCGCAGATGGCTTTGAATTTTGGGGAGTCCGCAGAACGAGGAATTACGCCGGTAGGTAAACTTCTTGCCTACTTGCACATTGAACAAGCGCATCGACGGGGATTTTATGTCGGCTTCGCTGCGGCCACTCTCGCAGTGCGCAGTTGGTTCTCGTATATACCAATGAACTTCCGAAGAGTTGTAGTGATCCTGCCGAACTTCTTCCGAATCTGATCGGGTGTACGGTCGACGCTCCCCGACGGTTTGAATTCATTGTACACCACCAAGACTTTCCGCCAGAAGCATAAGTCGGTCTGATCCGTGCCAACTATGGCATCTGTCGTCACCGCGTCCCATGCCCTCGCAATAGCAATGGACTCGGCATCTGTGTACAAAAACCCTCGTCGACCACCGCCGCCGCCTTCCTGCCCGCCGCCGCCATCGCCGCGACCACCGCGGCCGCCGCCCTGCCCACCGTCGCCGTCGCCGCCACCTCGCGCGGATCCTCCGCCATGCCCGCCGCCGCCGCCCCTTCGCCCGCCATTCCCGCCGCCACTTCGCCCGCCACCGCTTCTTCCACCGCCTCCTCTCCCCGTCTCTACACGACCGAGCGTCGGCAATGGGGTATCAGGCGACCCCATCAATTGTTCCCATGTGAATCTATCAGATTCATCAAGCGGAGAATGACAACTCTGAAATGGGGAGGATTGAAATTGGGACGGGAAGTTAATCGCGTCCATGTTGGGTCGATAGTCGCCCGTCCCCGGTTGGGTACGACCCGCATATCTCTGCTGATAGGCCGAGGACTGCCCCCGGTTTTGGGGTGTTTGTAGCCACGGCGCCGGCGATGGCGGACTCCACATCTGGGATGGAGGAGGGGTGGGACTCGATCCCCAGCGTTGGGGGGGTGGAAAGCCCCCCTGTCCCGAATCTCCATAACCGGGATCGTCTCCGCCTTGCATTTCACAAAAATTCAAATTGAAGGGAATAGGGTAAATTGTGTGTGAGAGTAGAGTAAAAATAAGCTATGAATTTTAGGTATGAATAGAAAAAATTTCGAAAATTAAAAAAAAAATAATAATAAATTCTGAAAAGGGGAGAGCCGCGGCTCGTGGCCATCACTATAGGAGGGCCGCGGCTCGCGCCCAAGCGCCGCGGCCAGGCCACGATCGTGGCGCGTCCACCCCCCCCCCCCCCCGCCGCGGCTGCCCACCCCCCGCACTATAGGGAGCCGCGGCTCGCGGCTCTCCCGTGGCCCGGCCGCGGCTCCCCTATAGTGGACACTCTTATTCCTTCTGGGGGTGGTTTTTTAGCTTTGTTAATGACGTATGTTCCGCTTTGATGCAGACCTTCGAGTTTGGAGAATGCTTCTCTTGGACCTTCTAGCTATGTTGTATCTTCGCTATTGTGGATCTATTGCTTTGTACTGGTTTACCCTTAGTTTTCGGGGCAATTTGTGCTTTATTTTAATTTAAAAAATGAATGTCATTGTATTAATTTCGAAATTGGAAATATGAAACTTGAATTAAATGCATAGTTAACTTTATACACGCAATGGATGAAATTTGCAATTTAACATCTATGATCTATCCTAATCCGATGGCCCTCTCATGAATAAAGAAGCATCTGTCCGATTCTGGAAATATTCCCTGTACCTATTGCCAATTGCCAAAGCAAAATAATAGTAAAATACTTATAGTATTGTAAATTTGTAATAATACAAATAATAATAAGATGCGTTTCCAAAAAGTATTACTCCCTCTGTCTATAGTAATGGAGACGGTTTTTTTTTCGTCACGGAAATTAAGAAAAATTGTGTTAGGTGAGTTAAGTAAAGGGTGAATAAAGTGGAAAATGAAAAAGGTAGAAACATGAAGAGAGAATAAAATAAGAGAAAGTAAAGTATGTGTAGAAAAATATGTTGACTTTTACTAGAAAGGAAAATGACTCTATTATTATGGAATGTACCAAAGTGACAAAATGACTTTTTTACTATAGAATGGAGGGATTACTACTACTCTAACATATTTTTTCGGTGCAATTTGGGGACTAGCATGATAGGTGTTGGACCGAACGGTGCATTTAAAATTTTATAAGAAGCTATATCCATTTTATAACATAAACTATTCCTCATTATATTAGTAGCATATTATATCTTTAAAAAAAAGACTAATTTTTGCATTTTTTTTCCCTTCCATTAAAATTAGATCAATTTCTAAATATAAAGTTTAAACATTTAAATATTATTAATATTGTGGATCTTACATTCCACTAACAGTACTTATCTATTATGCCATGTTTGGTTGTCAGGATTCTGTCTGGGAAAGTAATATGATTCCTTACATTTTATATTCCTGTGTTTGTTTCGGTTTTTAATCAAATTGGAAAAGTAATCAGAATCCGTGAACAAGGAAAGTTAGTACAACTTTCCAGGATTCAGAATCCTAGCTTTTCTTAGGTATTCTCATTCCCAGCTTTAGGATTCTTACGTATTTAATACATTATTATTATTATTATTATTATTATTATTATTATTATTATTATTATTATAAAATACAATATTTTAATAATAATTTAAAATTATAAATCATCCATAATTTCAGTATAATAAATAACTATAATTAAATTTATCATAATTATAACTATATTATTATAATTGTTATTATCATAATAGTAATTAATAATTTATTAAATAATTAAAATATAATTATAATATAAATGATACAATAATAATACTATTATTTTATAAATTAATAATTAATCAATAAAATCGTAGTGAAATTTAAATTATATAATTTATTTGGATTATATTAGCCATAATTAATATTAATAATAATAATAATAATCATCTATTTATTATTATAACCATTTATGATTATAATATCCATGTAACTATTATGAAAATTATATTATTATATATTATGATGGATATTCATATTTAAATTATCCATAGTAACAATCAATATAATTATTATCATTTGTAATAATAATTTATTAAAAAATTTGTATTATTTTTTTTATATATAAAAGGTAATAAGTAGTAGTATATTTTTAGTTTGGTGTTTAAATTAAATATAAAATATAAAATCTTGATATTTTTCAAACACTGGAAAGTAAAGTTATTAAGAATCATTTTTCTGGGATTCATTTTTCCAGGAATCATTTTCCTTTCCAACTTTTTTCTCGTCAACCAAACATGGCTTACTTACAATTATTTTCTCTTCAATCTTATTTTACCAATTGCTACTATATTAAAACTCATGTCATACACGAATAGATCTATTTTTGGTGGACGGAGGTATTACTATAAACATATACTGCTTACTACTATATAAGTTCATATATATAACGAATATTGAGAGAGAGCTTTGAAATTATATCCAACTTAAAATTATAAAGGAAACCCAACATTATTCTTTTTCAATATGAAATTATCCGTTTCAAATCTTAATACTATTATTCTCCACGTACTTGTTGATATGAAATTATACATTCACATGGTATACTGTATAAGTAATAATGAAAAATACTGAAACATAATGTGAAGTCGAGAATCCGATGCGAAACAATTCAATCATTGTATAAATACAACTCTCATATTAATATTCTGGAGAAGTACATTTTAAACACTAATTAGTGGGGCAATATTATGAATACTAATATTTTAGAGCAAATTATGATTATTATCTGAGAAGTTCTCTCAGTGCAAGTAACAACTTAGAGCATAAAATAAAATGAATTAAGAAAGAAGTAGCAAAAGATATACTAACATCATAATTTTATCTTTATAACATTTCATTGTAAAATGTAAAGAAAGGGACATTTCCAAGTTCATGTTTCCCACTTTCGAAGAAAAATAATTATGAGATTCAACGCATGATCAATATATTTAACATCATCGTTCATATGCAATTTATTTAATGCAGTTCACATATATAGTATTTAATATTCTGTATAGTTGACTATTAATGAAATAAATATTAAAAAGAATAAATATAATAGCGAATATATGTGTATATTAATCTGAACTCCAAATTAAATGTATTTCATAAATCATTTCAACAAAATCTAATGAAAGAGATCAGAAATAGATAACTAGTCAGTTTAATTAGAATCTTGATTGGATTCTTTGTTACAGTTAGTAAATAAATTATTCCTGTGCCAAAATATAATTATGGTGGTAAGTAATTTTTTTCTTTTGTTTTTGTGATAAACCGGAATTAGGGTACACACAATGTTTCGTCCTCAGGGTTAATTTAATTCGACTGTCATGGTGAATCTATTCTATGAAATTAAATAGCTATTGAAGAACATATATTCGAAGTGTGATTTTAAAACGTATAGATTGAAAAGTATATATATTTGCTTCTTTTTAATGAAATTAGTAAATATAAACTCAAACAAAAATATATTCTTTGAAGGAAAAAGAAAAAAAAACTTCTAAATAGAGTGTGTCTGTCTTCAGTAACTCGTGGAAATAGAATTAATACTCACTCCATTTCCTAAAAATAAAAACTTTTAAAATGGTATAAATTTTAATATAAAAATAAATTAAGAGAAATGTAAAGAAAAAGTATGTTAGTGGAAAAATGGGTCTTATTTCATACAGAGAGAAATTTCTAAAAATGGAAAGAGTTCTAATTTTAGAAACGGGATGGAGTATTATTTTTTGATTAAGTATAAAGTGCACAAAGCCAACGAAGAGTGGCAAGCAAGAAAGTTCCGCTAAAACAACCAAAATTGACAACAACTAACAATCAACGTAGTAGAACTAAGAGACCTACAACAAGGCCATACGACAACCACGTCTCAACAGCAGAACCAACAATCCAACAAGCAAGACACCATATTTAGAAATCCAAAAACGAATAGCAAAGAAGACAACACACAGGTGGTGACTTGACTAAAGATTGTTAAGTCATTTGAGTAGGTGCAAATGAAAGGTTTGATGTCATTATTTTTTACTTTTCGTTGGTAAATTGATTATTAGGGCTTATTTAATCATGATTACTCTTGTAGTTTCACAGTAAAATCATCTTCAAATAATATTCCGCATTTTACAATGTTGTACGTAAGTATTTCAGTATTTGGTATCAAAAGTAAGGAGAATTCTCTCAATTTGTATGTATACATGTCATACACCCATACCTAATATTCTTCATGGCCCCAAATTCATATTTAAAAAAATGTTAAATAAACTATTGGAGAAGAGTGCAATAATCTAATGGGGTGACCTATTGCCCTATTAAGTTATTCAATTACCTAAAAATAATTTCGACGAGAACCAAAAATCCAGAGGAAATGCACATACATTGATGCAACTCTAAAGCAACAAATTTGAGCCACATGTTAAAGTTCTTTGTTCTTTCAAACTCTATACTAATGCACTATACAAATATCAACCGGACCACATATATTGAACAAAGTTTTCCATCTTTATATATACCATCCTTATTTTATACTCCATTTAATAATGTAATGGATTTTCTTTTCATTTTCTGCTAAACTTTTGTTAGGATCCATGAATGTTTAGGATCGCCAATCCTTAATTGGAATTTGAGTTATTTTAAAGTTGCCAAGTACTCGTCTAGATAACTCATTAATGTAATCAAAATATTTAGAATTTTAAATATTAGCTAGGGATACTTGCTAAAAGAAACATAAAATTCGATTCTCGTTTATGACACATGTTTAAATTGTTCCAATATTCGCATTTTTTATTGTTATTTGTAGCGTTGCATACACATTTAGTGATAATATAGAAACATAGTAGTATGAGGTCACATACCTCTGAAAAAATTACAAATGAATATTTTGAAAATACTTAATTATTTTTCAGATTTATATTAATAAAAACAAATTTTAAAATTTAAACTATTGGCAAATTATTAAAATAGAACGATAAAATAGTTTAGGTTTTGGCTCTAAATAATTTTGCTGCGAAAATGAGGAAAAAAGATTAATAATCATAGTCTCTATTCAAAACTGATGGAATAAAGTAATTTTATTATACCTATATTTAACCCTCGACGGTCATATGCGATCATGATTATGAGAGTTTCATATGCTCTGCGACAAATTTTGGAAAATGACTCCCAAACTCTTGAAACTTTTACTAGCATTTAACCCAATTTTTTTATTACTATATTCTTAATCATCGTCAAAGACTATTGTTGTTAAGAAGTTGTCGTTCGTAATTCTACAATAGCAGGTTGATTATTGTTTTCAGCTGATTGTATTTAAACTTTGACTCACTTATAAATTTTGCAAAAGTAGATCGATATTAGGCGCCTTAATTATAACAACATTTTCTACCGAAATGTAAAGAAAAAACTACCGGGGACAAATCATTTTTTAAAAAAATCAACTAAAGTGGCCCTCATAATTCGTGTTATATTTGTAATTTGTGGGCATAAAAGGGACCCCAAAATCAAAATGTCTTTTTGACTAAAAAAATATATAGAAGAGAAAAGATAAATGTACATAAATTTTACATGTACATAATCTTCTTAAAATTTTAAATTTAATTGAATTTAGTTAAAAATTGATTTATTATTTATTGTATTATAAAATGTAGCAATAAGAAAGAAGTGATATAGAAATTTTATGTTAAATTGTAACATCATTTCGAACTTGATTCGAATTAATTATATAATCTTTAATAAAAAATATATTTATTTTTTAATTTTACAAATATTTAAGTTAAAATTTTAAATTTTTTTGAAGTATTGCAAAATGATTAATATGAAAATTATTTTAAATCAATTAAAATATACAAATTAAGTTTTAATATAAAATATTTAAAAATGTTAAATTATGCACGTGCAATTATGTATATTATCATTACCCAAAATTGAAAATCGAGCACTCCATGATTATACTTGCTGACTTTACCTTCTACTCCATATTTTTGGCTGCCTACATATCTGGCCCATTAAAATGACCTGTGACTAATAGACGTAAATTTAAACTACAAACTTAAATATAAAGTGAATCTGCAACCAGAATAATTTCCCTATATTCAAAACTGTGGTTTATTTCCTTTGGAGCCACGATAACTTCGTGTTGGAAGAATCTGTGTTTTTATGAAATTTATTTATCCATAAGTAAGAGAGTAGAGAGGCGTCTCTCACACAAACACCTTGCAATGAGAAAAGAGTAATTGCACGGTTGACTCTCTCTTAGAAAAAACTATAAGAAAAAATAAGAAAGGATATGGATGAGTTGATACGTCTCATTTTAATCATGACATTATAGATCTGATAAATCATAAATGACATTTAAATTCTAATGTGCTTTGAGAATACACTTGGCCCAGAATAATTTATTTATGTACCAACCCAATACATACAAGTCATTTTTATTTTCTTTTCAAAATCGTGCAATGAACATTAAACATTCGCCTGCTCGAACGCATACTAAAACTTACGTGCACATTATTAATTAATTATTAAGTCAATTTAAATATCCCTACTTATAATTACAATAATTAAAAGGGTGGGGCCTCATAATTTTAGGGCAAAGGCAGCGTCTCAACGGATGACTTAAGCACGAAGCTTTGTCTTTATCTGATAAGCATGTAGTTGTGCACGCGCCACCTCCGCACCTTTGGCGTGCTTACGCACGTGACGAGGGTGGATCAAGAAATTGAAATTCATGAGATTGGAAATATTGAAAAATATTTTTATTGTTTTCCAACTCTGGTGGTATCATTTTTGTTAATTTACCAAAAAATAGTCCCAATTTTTCGTTTGTGTTTGTATTTTATGTGGTTTAATGTATCTAGTGGATTTTGCAGTCTATGCATTTAATGAGTATGTGTAGTATATGTGTGAACTATATATTGTGTGTATGCACAATTCTTTCAAATTTAATTTTTAATAATCAATTCAATTTCCTAATGGATTTGGAATTGTAAAAATATATTTTTTTCAACTCCAATTCCAAATTATATTTCTACAATCCAAACGAACCCTATGATCTTCGGTATTATGATAAGTCTTAATGATTTTATTCTCATATTGAATGGACATCATATATTCACAAAGAAACAATAAAATAACACTATCATCTGACACAGCACACTTTAACATTTTGCACATTAATATTGGAATTTAAAAAGTCAGCGCTAACAGTTCCACTCACGAAACATGATGTGATATAGTAGTATACACATCAAGTCATCAACCAAATACTAATATCTTGTTAATTGAGCACCCACACTATCACAGAAATCAGAACAGTTATATGAATATGCTACTGCCATATGCCAACCAGAGAGAAATTATACCTTCAAATCAAAATGATTTTGATACCAAAGAAATACTACTACTGACTAGGTCCACTTCAAAAGATAAAGAGCTAGCTAGCTACCCATAATATATTTTCTTTTCGGATTTGGCGTAAATTGACAATAAGTTGAGAAGACCACTGATAAATTCTTTATGACGGTAGGGCTTGGTGGCTGTCATTGACAAAAGTGCCAACAGTTTTGAACCATCGCAGGAGATTGCGGTGATCCTTCACATAAAGCCAAGCTTGCAGAAATGGAAATAGGCTCTCGTTTATTCCACGCTCTTCAATATAGCTATGGAGAGCATCTCGAATCTTTTCATCTACATCTCTGTCAATTGATCAAAAAATGCACTCATCAATTGAGAAACTGTTCATGAAAATGATACGAGTGTCATAATGCAAATCCACTTCTAGCATGATAAAATTCCAAACCATCAGTTCTATAAAAAGCTACCACCATATAAAAATTCATGTATCTAAAAATAGTATTTGTCTCATCAGACAATTCAAGTGTATTAACAATTTAAGATACCAATTACCAAGTCTAAGTGAAGTGACAAATTTATGTTATGATACCCTGACATCATGTCACTTTCTTATCACTACAATTCATATTCAGAATCTAATCTTTGGGTATTTGCAGATAACTCAAATCTAAGTGGCTAATGGTAAAAGCTTGTAACTCATCCCTGATATCACAACAGATAAAAGCTTGTAACATGTAGGGAGAAAATTCACTTACTCAAAGACTGGACCATGATATTTAGATGGAACTGCAAGGAAGCCTCCAGACTCTGCTTTTGGTCTGAGTGAAACAGAATGAATCCCAAGAGCATCTGGATACATTCCACAAAGTAAATGCAGAGAATCTTGCTGCCCTGGCTTAGCAATGTCAACATGAACAAATAACTGATTAATGTTGTCATTGCCATAATCATCAGCAGAACCTCCTGGAATGATGTCAACCATTCTCATAACTGATACATTGACCACCTCATCTCCAAACACGCGCCTGAGAACAGGGCCCCCAGTATCAAGTGCCCCCTTTACAACTTGGTATGGAGAAGGTGGGCTAATCTTCTGAGAAATATGAAAATCTAACTAGAATAAGTAAGCCAAAAAGGTATCTACAGGTGAACATCATCTCATGAAGAAGTTTAGCAGGATTTCAGAAAAACACAAACAGTCCAATAGAATAGATTTCAGATCCATCTGCTTACAAGCATGAAAGAATAATGTCCTGATCCATTATGCATTTAAAAAGTAATTTGTGGATAAGCCAATGCACTTCATAACCCTCATAGGTAGTTCCCAGCCGATTCAACACTAACTGGAACACAAAATAAATGTATACCTACAACACCTCGTCTTTCTGATTTAATTCTATCTAACTGTAACTTGAGGCTATATTGTAAAGTAAAAATGTTAAGGAAAAAATGAAGTGAATGTAGGATTCGTCGTATTCAATCAGCAATAATTAGCAGGAACACGAAAGTAGAGAGAAAAATTGGGTACCGGAGGTGGAGTCATCTTGGAGACCTCGAGATAGTGGTCTTTGAGGGAGCGAAGAATGATTGAATTGACAGTGTACGACGCCGTCGACGAAAACGGTCGCGACACTAGTCGCTGCGCGGCGCACACTAGACCCTTCCTCCATCTCATCGCGCCGCAATCGCTCACAAATGCCCTACCCTGCTGCCTGCTGCTTTAAATCTTAGAAAACCTTTACACTTCTCGAACGACGCCGTGTCGCACTTCCAATTTTTCACAATGAGCAGTTAGTTACTTCCTCCGTCCCGCTTTAGCAGTTCCATTGACTTTTCTGCACTTATTTTGTAAAAATGATAATAAATAGTTAAAGTGGAGATATAATAAATCTTTTTACTTTATTATTTCTCCACTTTAACTATTTATTATCATTTTTACAAAACGAGTGCAGAAAAGTCAATAGGACTGCTAAAGCGGGACGGAGGGAGTATTAAAATAACATATTTGATGCATAAAAATGAAACTTAGATCTTTATTTCGTATCGTTTTTTTATTTCGTGACAAAAATGACTCTGAGTACCAAATATATGATATTTGGGCCATGAAGAATAATTTTAGAAATTTAAATTAAATAGTAATACTACCAAACATGTGATTTCTCTTTCTTCTTCTTTCTTTTTTCTTCTTCATCAGTTTCTATTTCTTCTTCTTTATCTTCCTTTATTCTTTCTTTTTTCTACTTCGGTTTCTATTTCTTCTTCGTTCTATTTTCCATTTCTTTTTTTTAGTGTGATATAATGAGCTCGAAATAATGGGTTATGTTTTTTGAAGCTAAAGATCGTATGAAGATGAAACCTTTTAATTTATCTTTATTTCTCTTATTACTAAGATTTTTCTAAAAAAAAATCAAATATCATGAAGAAGAAGGATACACATACCATGGTGTTCTATAAATAAATGTTTGAATAATGAAATTTAATATCACACAAGTTTTTTTTAAAAAAATCATGATCCACTATTACATCTACTAATGTTTAACTAAAAATTTTTACAAAAATGAAATTGTGATATATTGAACAATATTTTACTTTTATTTTTAAAAAATTAAAAATTTTGCCTACAAATTGTGCACACCAATTAAATAAAGAAGAAATGAATTAGGAAAGAAGAATAGAAGAAAAAGAAACAATATTTTTATGATATCATTTTAGGTCATTTATTATGTATGTCTAAAAATGTCCTCCATGGAAAAAATATAAAAATGTGTTTCTAGGTATCATTTTTATGCAAAAGTGAAATATTAGGTAGGACATGTAGTACACTCTTAAATAAATACTCCATCAGTCCCCAAATAGTATAAACTTTGGGTTTGTCACGGGCTTTAATGCATTATTGGTAAAGTAAGAGGGACAGATAGAGTTTTTTAAGTATTGTTAGTGAGAATGAGTATCACCTCATTAGAGAGAAGAGATTTTTCAAAATTAGAATGTTCATATTATTTGAGGACGGATAAAAAGGAAAATAGTGCATACTCTTCATGGACGGGGAAGTAAGAAATAATATTGTCAAACTAAAATCACTAAATAACCGTGTGCTCGAACAAACTTACTTACCCATTAAAAAATATCGCTTAATCAGCAATTCGTGTTATTTTCTAGTAATATTATAAGAATAATTTTTCGTAAAGAATTGGCGAACCTGGAATGTCATTCATAGATGTAGTGCAATTAAGAATTCTAGATAGTATAAGCGATCTCGTACGTGCATATTACATATGCATCACATCAATAATGAAGAAGAATATGAAACATATACGGTATATTCCAATTTGGGTAAGTATTTACTGTCACATCCACAAAATATAGAACATGGGAAGGGTTTGGCTTATAGGCTGACAACTGAGTATTTTTCCATTATGGTACACTCGAAGCCAAGTCAATTACACAATTACAAGGCTCAACACATGAAAGCTTACCACCACTATTCCTACAACGGACAAACTGTAACACTATTTGCCTATCAAAATTTTGCTATACTACTAACAAGAAAAAAACAGATCTATTACCAGCTGATTGACTCATTATATTGACTGGGGATTTAATAAAATCCAACCACTAACCTCATTAATACCATTGTTTACATCTTCACTTCTTCCGATTCTTCAATCTACTAACTTTCACAATCTTCCGCTTTGACTTGTCACCTCCCGCGCTTCCCAGTGAAAAGCTGCCTCCAGCATTGAATTCTAGACTGCCTGATGCCTGGAAGGAAGAAGGGCTCTGTAAGGGTACTTGATTTTGCTGGCTGTTGAACATGAACAGATTGTTTTGTGGTGGAGCAACTGATCCAAATGCAAAGGTAGGTGTGGCAGGGGAAGCAGATGCTTGGCCAAATACAGGAGTAGGTGAAGATGACGGCACTGGATCCTCAGCCATGCTGTCTTCTGCATTCATCTTATCGTTATTCCCAGGAGAGGCTGCAAAACCACCACCAACTGGCGACTTACCAAGCACAGGCGGAGACGGGGAAGCAGATGCACTAGTGAATGAGAAAATCAGACCCGACGAGGTACCACTGGATGAATTGAAAGCCATGGGTGGTGCAGCATTTGCAGAAGCAGAGAATAAAAATCCTGAGGACTGGGGAGAGGCAGAAGGTGGAGAACCAAATAATGGGGAATTTTTGCTTTGCCAACCAGAACCAAAGACATTAGAAGCCATACTAGTGGAGCTAGTTGTATTAATCGCTTCTGAAGAAACTGTGGTACCACCAAAACCGAATACTGGTGGGGCAGTAGCACTGTTTGAACAGACTGTAGTGGTTGAAGAAGATGAACCAAAACTGAATGGGCTAGAAGTTGCACTAGCACTGGAGCTAACAGTAGATCCTTCTGAAACAGCAGCCGAAGTTGCACCGAATTTGAATAAACTCGGTGTTGGCCCAACATCAGGGACAAGAGAGGTGGTATTTGATGTGGAAGTCGATGAACTAAAACCAATACTGATGCTCGGAGTTGGCACTGAACCAAGATAAGAGTCAGTATTCATGTTATGTGCTGGAACTAATGCAGATGGAACAGACTCTGGTGATGTGCCCTGTGAGATGGTACCAGCACCAAAAACTGGAGATTTGGTGGCAATAGCAAAGTTGGAATTTTGAAGACTGCTTCCCATTGAATTACTTAAAGAAGAACCAAGCTTAAAAATGCTATTAGTAGAGCCAGTTGTTGCTGCTGCAACAGTAGAATATGAGTTACTTGAGGTGCCAGAACTTGGATTTATGTCTATTTTGGCTCTCTGATCTGCTGTCTCTGAGACGCTAGTTTCTGGTGCTACTGATACTGTAGTTGGCGGATCTACGGAAGAAACAAATTTGAAAAGAGGTCCACCAGAACCTAGAGATTTTTCTGCACCTCCAAAAATGCTTCCACTAGAGGGGACTGCTTTGCTGGTACTGCCACCAGTGGAGAGAAAGTTAGCAGAACTGGTCAAAGAGGTAAACAGGGGAGCACTACCCGTGGATGTCGAATGCATATCACCAAAAGAAGCTGCAGGAAAAGATAGTGGAGAAGATCTTGAAACAAGTGGCCCAGTTAATGCCACAGAAGAACCATCATCACATTTTCCATTAGTATCTACCACTTTTCCAGGCTTCATATGAAATCCTGTCTCTGAATCAAAAGTTCTGACTTCAGAGCCAACTGATATCAAAGTATTGGCCAAGCTGAACATGCATTTAAAATATTAAGATGGAAGACAATCGCAAAAACTTGACACTTGATGTAAACCATACAAAACAACTAACCTGCTTGATCTTTCAGCGGATTCAGCCCTTTTGGTGGATCCAGAAGGAAATGAAGGAGAATTATCAGCAGCTTTAGAGCTGAAGCTGAACAAATTAGAACTATTCGCTTCCTTAGCCTTATCAAATGCAGGAACTGATGAAGCAAGAATTTGAGATTGTGAAGTAGCAGCATTTTTTCCTTCTGATGCAGGGATGGCAATGACACCAGTCCCCTTTTCAAATGTGACTGCCCCAGAGGTAAGTTCGCTTGTACTCCTCGAACTAAGTCCCGTAGATGAGTTATCTTCCGACTGGAGAGTTGTTTTGGCATCTCCAGCAGGTTTGGTGTGCAAGTACTCAAAAGGCCCTTTATTATTATTGGATAAAGACTTTGATGAAGGTCCATTGCGCTCTGCATCAGCAAGCTCCAAGGAACCCTAGAAAATTCCACCACAACAAATACATTGGCAAGATACAGCGATGGATATATAAGAGAGAACTATTAAACTAGTTACTTAATTGTATTGATAGATATTTAGTGAAAAGATGTAAGACAATCAGACAATATACAAGATGTGTACAAGCCAGCTCTGAATAGAGCCAGCAGATTACAATCTTCAGAAAATAAAATATACTGCACCAGCTTTAGTACTGTAAACAAATGCAACCATTGACAAATATAATTTATATATGGAGAAGACAGATATATATGGCATGCATCCATAAAACTAGAGCTAAACAATGTGTACCTCTTCTGTCCTCATCCTTAAAGCTCTCTTCTTTTGAGGTAGGGATGATCCATTCTTCATAACAGAATCACCAGCTCCAAGGCCAGAAGTAGAAGCCTTCAAGGACACTGCAGAATCATTGTTCAGAACAGAGTTCCATCTGCCAGAAGGAATAAAGGAATCATTGGGATTATTCCCTTCTGTTTTCCCTTGCTGTCGGGGAGAAGACTCGTGAACATCAGGCAGTGTGTTCTGATTCACAGACTTAAGATCATCCTGGGCGTTCAATAGCAACTTTGAAGTGCCTACATCCTCCATGCTGCAGAGGGCCTGTCCGGGGAGCCTACACGAGAACAACTTTAAAGATGAGTTCTCCTGCATTGCCACTAACTTTGACACTGGAGATTTTTCCTTTGGGCTGATCTTTTCAAGTTGCTGCAATATTTTGGCAGCAACTTCTTTAGACTTGGAAGGAATATGAGCATAACTGGTTCTTGGGACACTCTCATTCTCATTTTCTCCACTATTTTTCAAGGTCTTGTTCCTTTCTTCCCCATTCA
Source organism: Salvia hispanica (assembly GCF_023119035.1). Taxonomy (NCBI): domain Eukaryota; kingdom Viridiplantae; phylum Streptophyta; class Magnoliopsida; order Lamiales; family Lamiaceae; genus Salvia; species Salvia hispanica. Next base: position 10,069,814 of record NC_062966.1, read on the forward strand.
TTTGAGGCTTCTGCTTTGCATGCGAGCCAACTCCCACTCCATGAGCATTGTGATGAAATCTAGATGCCAATAAATCGGATTTCTGTCTGATTCTGCGAATAGGACCAACAGAGCCAATCTCAGCATCCAACACTGAACTTCTACGCTTTAAGGTCTGGCAAGCAAAATAGGAACCATGAGAACAGCTGACAACATCTTACAAGAATAGTAAAAATCCGATCTTAAAAATTAAAAAGAAGTCATTATCCACACTTACCCCCAGCTGCAAGTCAAATTTTCCATCATTCTCCAGTGGAGAAAGGGATGACGTTGATGTTGATGGCCCAGCAAAACCACTACTGTTGATTCCACTTCTCTGAAACGAACAGAGTATTATGGAAGAGAGAGCCATAGAAACGTAAAAGAATTATTTTGTAATAAAATAGTATAGGTGAACCTTCGATATAGAAGTTGGATTAACTCTTGAGTATGGAGTGCGAGCCATGGTGTAGATAGCCGATCTGCCTCGGGGTCGTGGGGTTATATAAACATTTTCTGCAGCACTCAAGCCAACAGAACTTCTCCTAGCCAGTGACACAATAGGTGACTTTGGAGGATTAAGTGTATCAGCAAGCCACCGTGTGCCATCGTTACCAAGTTGATTGCACATTCCTAGCAATGATGGAGAAACTTGTGACGTCCTACTTCCCATGTAAGACTTAGCAAGTTCAGCTGGAGAAACAATATCATTCTCAAGCACCTGATGACATTTAATTGGGTAATAATAATTTATTCAGCTCTTGAAAATTGGGAGGACCAAAATAAAAGTGGACATGACTAGATCTGACACAGTTTATCTTACTTTTGAATTGTTTATAGGAGTAAGTACTATAGCCGATGACTCAATCCCATCATTCTTGTTTCCTTCTGATATACCGCTTCCAAATTCTTTTTGCCTGCTAGAATCTAAAACAGACACTACATTGATTTGGCTTGCATCCCCAGGAGACACTTCTGCAGCTCGTGACTGCAAAAGTTCTGCCAGATAGGAAATCTCAGACCTGCATAAACCAACGAGGAAGTGGTCAATGTAATGACACATTAATTATAATGTCCAACCTTTGATGAAACTCACCATCTGGGATTAATTATTATACGCATACACAGTATCAACAGAAAACAGAGTAACACATCAGGCAACACGAACATTAGAAATTGGATGTTAAAATCGTGAAATCGAAAGGAGTGTTTCATATTAATGTACAAACAAAAAATATCAACAATTGCTCGACTACAGCAATTGATATTGATATCAACTATCAATTGTCAAAATATGTCCAAGGAATACAGTGTCGTAATGGTGTCATAAAATGAGCAGTAAAATAATACTCCTTCTGTCCAACAAAAATAGCCTCATCTTTTCATTTCCGTCTGTCCACCAAAATTAGTCCCATACTAAAAATGAAAAGTTACTCCCAATTTATTACTCACATTTTATCTTTCTCTCCTTCTTTGTCCACACTTTCCCTTTCTCTCTCCTACTTTACCCACTCTATCTCTTTCTCTCTCATAGTTTACCAATTTTGCATCAAGAGTGAACATACAAAATGCATGTCAGAAGATCGATTTACTAATGTATGAAAACAAGTATGCAAGAGCAAGAGCATACTGGAAGATACTAGAATGAAATATGGTTAGTGAACTACCATAAAGTAGAAAGCTCATGTATCAAAACATTGAGTCGCATAAGTATAAATGAGGGCATCCATTAAAGAACTTTACCTAGTGAAGGTCTTTTGCTTCAACAAATGCTCAAGCTCAGTGACTGTGACTCCATGGCTGCTAGAATTATTTATTGGCTGGCTGCACTGACCAATTCTGGGCTCTTGTTCATCTCTATGACTCTTCAATAAAAAAGCAAAAGTATCAATCAATTGTTGCACATTCTGAAAGACAAAAGCATTAGATAGGATATACTAGAACAGGATTAATTCAAAATGGAAAATTTGGCTGATTTTGGCAAGGCACCAGCCACTAGTATTAAGCCAACACCTCACATAAGAGCCAAAAGACTATAATACTATATGATGTCAAATGGATAAAACTTTAACAGCTGAACCTATCAACAAAACCGTAGTGGTTATCCAGAAATTGAATAAAAATTTACACCCTCCATCCCACAATAGATGTCACACTTGTGGGACGGCACAGATCTTAGGAGGATTTGTTTTGTGTGTTAGGTGGAAAGAGAAAATATTAATATTTATATTATTGTGAGAGAGAACTTTTTCTAAAAAAACATCTTTAGTGGGACAAACTATAAAGGAAAGTGAGACAACTTTTATGGGACGGAGGGAGTGTACAACTTTGTGGAACTTGATCAGTCGAGAATTCTATGCATTCATTCACCTCACTATTAAACACCACTGAGGTCAAATTGCTAAGAAAGTTGGCACTTTAATTTGAGACTAAAGCAAATACAGTACTAATCTTTTAATCTACTACATAAAGAAAGATACCATTATGAATTTATCCAGCTGAGCACTAAAAACAATAAATGATGCAGCCAACCTTATGTTAACACCTACAGATAAGTAAGCATTTATTCAACAAAATTTTCTAAATGTTTATGGATACATCGAGTGCAGATTGATGCTAAATTTTCCAATATTTTTATGCAGATCTGAGTAACATGGTATATTTTCAATAAACATTTACCAATGAGGACTAATACCTCGGGAACATTAAGTTATCTACATCAAATTAAAAGTGGCCTTAAGAGAAATCTAATCTGGTAAGCATGAATGTACTTTAGAATACTTCTCAGTCTACCTTATTAACAATAAGACATCAACTAATCAACTAAAGGAAATATAACAAAACATCAAACTGTCCCTAAAAGTACACATACAAGTGCTAATCCACAAAAGTTATGAACTATTTTAAACTCGGAAAAATTTATCATTCTTCCTGAAGTCACACTATCACTACACCCCACAGTATTTTTAATTAACAATTACAGGTTGAAACTTTTCTGTATACAGTAATACAACACAATGGAGCGATCCAAACATATATCAGCACAAGATAAATCTAAGGAAAATGAAATCCATGCAAAATCTTACATTAAGACATGTCCCTTGATCCCCATCACTCTCTTGGGAATTTGACTCTGATAAACCATCTTGAGAATTTGACTCTGGTAAACCATCTTGAGCATTTGACTCTGGTAAACCATTAGACGACGCATGTTAAGAAATCATACAAAGAACTAGTCAATTATATCAGAAAACAGATAAATTGTGAGATATCACAGCTCAAGTGGTCCAGTGCTCATGCTAAGAAATGCTATTGCCACAAGAACACGTGATATCTAGCACATTAGACCAAAATGCAAAAAGTAGACATTATAAGACAGTAACAGCTGCAATGAAGTTCATCCGTAAACTTGGCAAAGAATCTCGAGATAATGCAACTCTATTTACACCTGATGTTTTAGTACAAAAAACAAAGAATTGACTAAAAAAAACACAATTACTAGCTGGAGGCTGATTCAAAGAAGATGAGTACATTATTATTGATGATGCGAACATAATAAACCAGCTTCAACACACAAAGCATTCCAGCCGATGAATCAGTTTACAGCTTTAGATACAAAAAAGTACACAATTCAATGCCAATTTTGGAACATTTTCCGGAATTTGATGTCCAATTAATATGAACATCCCATATCCCGTCCCTAAATCAGATACTAAATTGAAAGAGCACAAAAGTAACATGAAATCGACAAACTTGGCCAATGGAACCCATAAAAGAAACCAATCACACACTCTGAGAAACCAGAATAAGCATATCACCTGGTGGCTGAGGAGGGGGCAGCGGAGGGAGGCGTCTACGAAAGACAGAACCGAAAAAGCGGTCAGCACCATATGATATGAGCTTAGAGGCGGGCTCCACGACCAGCTTCGTTAACCAGCTGCCACTACCGTTGCTATTAGTGTTGTTATCACGAAAGGCGGTGGGAGGGCGGTCGTACGGCGTCGCTTGTCGACGAAAAGGCTTCTTCCGGAACTTCCCTCCGACTCCTCTACCGCCGTACGAAGATGCGGTGGCATTAGCGGTCACTCCGGCTTCTTCCGGCGTCGACATTGTCGTCCGATTTCGAAATTTAGCGTTCAGGGAGAAAAAGGAGAAAGCTAGGGTTTTATTCTGGGAGTGGACAGAGAAAGCGATGCTTGAATCTAAAAACACAAAAATAATGCTAATAATAATTGGCACCAGTAATATTTTACTACTCCACTATACTTAAAAAAAAATAGAAATACTCCACCACTATACTACTGCTCTACAACGTATGAAGAGTGAGTTTAGTGGGACAATTTGGTTGTCAAATTTCAACCAATAAATATTGAAATATTTTTCTTTTTAGTTGACAATCGGGCCTAGTACCCATAACTCAAATAACTCAAATTATATAAAATGAGAGAAAAAAAAGTGTGTATATATATATGAAATGTGATCAATTGTTACTTAATATTTATTTCCTACCTAAGATCAATCTTTAGCTATATCATATTTAGAAATTTAGTAGTGGAAATAATGATAAGTGAATTATATTTAAAACTAAAAACATTATTAAATAAAATAAAAAAGATAATAATGTCAATTCTTACGTGTATGGTAGTTAAAACTAACCACTTCATCTCTCCTTAAAATTATCTCAAAACTTTAAATTTACATAACTCTTTCGATTTAAATTATTTTTCGCAATAAATATACCAAATAAATGTAGCAATTTATAAGGATTCCAACGAAATCTCAATTGCATATATTCCGACGATGATCGGATGATAAATATTTATAATTTTTATGTCAATTTTCGTAAATGTTGATAACCAATTTTATATCAACAAATACATCAAAAAATTTAAATATAATGCATGTACAGTATCAATAAAACTGTGTTGATATTTCATGTACTTATGTTGAAATGCATGTCATTGTGTTGATATTTTTAATACATTATGTTGATATTAGAAAAACCAAGAATATTATACTAATTATTTTACAACTTGACGATCTTACCCCTTTATTGATATTTTATGACCTATTTATTGAAATTCGTGAGATTTAATCTCATCCACTCATTTTAGCGTCTAGTTGTGTAGGATTGGTCTTAGTTGACAACATACCACCATTCTTGGGACGTCTTATCTCTCTATGGGCGCATGAGATTGGATTTAAAGAACGGAGTTCGACTTGCATGGTTATGTACAATATATTGCATATCAGGGGTACTTTAAGTTGACAACTTACCACCATTTTTGGTTTAGTTGATTACATTTTTGGTATCGATTATTTGCTTGTGAAGGAATTGGTTTGTGCTTTTTTTGTTAAAAATTTTGTGCAGATTATTTGATTTCAATTTGTATTTGATGATAGTTTGTTGTGTTGATTATTCATGCTATATGTTTAATCGGTTTGTTACTTGTTTGGTTGCATTACTAGGGTTAATTTATTGTATTGTTGCTCTCGATTATTTGCTTGTTGAGGATTTGGTCTATTCAGTTTTTTGTCGCAATTTATAACGGTTCAAGTGATTGCATTTTTTGTTTAATGATATTGTTTGGTAACTATCATTTAATGCTCTGCTTTGCAAGCGATTTGTTATAATTTTTTGTTGCATTTTTCTGCTAGAATGATGGCTTACTTTTTCCTGATTTTGTGCTAGCACGATTGCCTATTTAGTTGTTGTTAACATAGACTGTTTTGTTGTATAAGCTATAAATCGATTTTAATGAATTTTCAAGATTATTAATGTGATAGATATTGCATTTTTTGCCATAAAATTTGATTGATTCAATATTGGGTGTGATTTGATTGTTGTGCATTGAGTCATGATTTATTACTTATATTTATATTAATCTGAAGCTGATTAATGTGTTAGTGATTGCATTTTGTTGTTTTATGACTTGTTTGGTTCAATATTGGTTGTGCAATTTATGTGGTTATTGATTTGTATTCTAAAAAGTACATAAGTATTTGTTTTCATGGTGTTGATTGTAATTGTTCAATAAATATGGAATGATCTTTAGTTATAATGGGTAGCAAACAGAAGGCAACAAGAGATCTAGAGGAGGTTGATGAAGAGCAATCAGGCAGTTAGAAGATAATAGTGGTTCTAATAATAAAAACAGACAGAGAAACAGTAAGAAGACAATAGTGGAGGAGTACATGATATGTCGCTTCATGTCTTTCCAGCCTTAAGCATGTGGGACATTTGCCCCTCTTCACCTCCATCCTATAATTATTACAAATTTTCATGTATATATACTCCCTCCGTCCCATGTTACTCGCACTTTTCATTTTAGGCCATAAATTTGATATTAATTTTTTAGTGTAATTAAATTAGAATTTTAAGTGTAATGAGACATCACTTAATAAAGGACTTCTTAACTTAATCTAACATATTAATTAAATACATTAATTCTAACTTAAACTATAAATAGTGTGAGGAGTTTGTGACGACTGTTATGCTGATGATGGGTGACGACTATTATGCTGATGTTGACCTTGATGAATATTTTGGAGTAACATTAGAGACATCGGAGGAGGATGAGGCTGAAGTGGAGGATGATGCTGAGAAGGATGAGGCACAGGAGGCAGCTTGGCGCGAGTCACGCACAAAGACTCGTCATGAGACTGGGGTGGCTTCTGAACGTTTTACTTCTGGGGAGGCAGCTCGTAAGGAGTTTGGGAAAGCTTCCGATATTACTTTCTCCACTAAAGGATTGGCGCGGACTATAACAAAAATTTTTGCTATAAGAACATCCTTGCGTACATCCAAAGGGATAGCTGCAAACAAGTTTATACCAAGTAGTTGCAAGTAGTTTGTGGTTGTTTGTTAAACGTAGACATTTGTGATATTTTACTAAATTTATTTAATTTTTAATCCGTTTTCTACATTTGAATGATTATGCATTTAAATTTATCTTAAATCCAATTAAAAACAATATAATCATAATTAGATATATATTTAAAATTTCAAAATTATTTAATTTTCCACAATTTTTTAAAATGAAATTCATTTTTATAAGTTAATAAAAAACTCATTTGTGATTTTAAAAATTATTAGAACACAACCTCTTTCTTATTACTACAACTAAGCACAAAATCTAGTTTTGCATTACAGTTTTTCAATAGCAATTATATTTGACATTAATTAATTTTCAATACATTCATCACATCACAAATACTGTGGCTGGCAATACAGCATCATGATTAAATGAAACAATTAATTAGCAATACTACTATAAATGAAACATCAAATAGTAGTAAATAATATTCAATTACAAACCAACATCATATAGTAAAAAATAATGTTAACTACAAACCAACATCAAATAGTAGTAAATAATATTTAACTACAAATCACCATCAAACCACAGTAATGTTCAACTACAAACCACAATCAAACCACAAACAAGCACACAGTGCGCCCCGTTGTGCAGTTACGCCTGTCATGCCCTACTTGTCTACAGTTCTTGCAACTCCTCTATCGCCTGGGCTGATCAGGTTATTTTTGTCCATCTGGTTCCGTATCCTTGATTTTCTATATCGACCACGAGAACGAGGAACAAATTGATCTACTGAACACTCCAATGTCCATGGTGGTATCTCCCAATAGTCTGGTATCTAAGTGAACGGAAACCAAAAGAATATTGTTTCACCCAAGTTGATTTCAAATAGTTCTTACTCACGAGGCGTAGAATGTTATCTCATCGATCTCTGGCCAGTGTGAGAACAAGACAACCTCCACATCTGCTATTTCCCACAACTACACAATTTTCTCCAATACTGACCTCAAAAGAGTTTCCACCCTTCCCTTTGGATCGTGCCTCGGATAAGACATCATACATGCCCTCATGGATGTTGACTCGTCTAACCACATGTTTTCGGCCCCTAGCATCATTATCCTTGAATTTGTTATACGCCCATGGTGTCAAATTAGTTTGGCATTGCGCCGCTTCTGTCGATCTTGTCTGGAACCATTTAATTGTTCCCCAGAACGTTAAATCGATACACGCCCTAATGGGTAGATCCCTGGCTCCTTTCAAGACATTGTTATATGCCTATACCATGTTCGTCGTTGTTTCACCCCATCTACGACCTTTGCCGTATGCCATTGTCCATTGTTATGCATCAATACGCCGAAGGTACTCAACTGCCTCTGGACTAACATGACATAGGGAACGTCTTCTCCTAAAATATTTTCTCTCCTGTGTGGCTATCCCCATTTTTCCACACTCGACTCTTCACCCTCACACCCTTGTGATGCTGTAACACATTTTTTCGTACATGTCTAAAGCAAAATCGGTGAATGTCTCGTGGCGGTTGTTCCCATATATCAGACTCCATTGCATTCAATATTCCTGGGTGTCTGTCAGATATGATGCAAACATCTCTATCGTCTTTCATAACATGAAGTTTGATTAACTTCATAAACCAATTCCAACTATCACTTGTTTCATTATCAACAATTGCATAAGCAACATGTAAACACTTATTGTTTGCATCAAACCCAACAGCGCAAAGAAGTTTACCTTTGAGCCTTCCATGCAAATGAGTTTCGTCAACTGTTACCACTGACTTGCAAAGCTGAAAAGCCTTCACACACGGCCCGAATGCCCAAAATACATACTTGAACAACTTTCGTGTCTCGGTACTATGTCTTTCATCATGATTCCACTAAACAATTGTTCCACAGGTGCGCTTCTGCAACTCAATCATATAACTAGACAAATCTTTGAATGATGACTCTCATCCACCAAAAGCAAGCTCTATAGCCTTCCTCCAAGCATACCATGCTTTCTTGTAGGATATTTCAACATGATAATTTTACTTCACATCCTCAATAATGGAGTTAGGTGTATACTCGGGGTCCTTTAGAATATGATGTTTAATACACAAAGCCACCATATCTGATGAAACGTTGGCGTAGCCCCTGGAGTTGGGATTACCTACACAAGTATGTCTACCAGTCCATTGTCTGATTTCCCATTTATGGTTGTGCTTCCTCAATGTTGCTCGGAGTTTCCAAATACAAACTGTTTTCTTCCGTCGTCTCCCCGTCTCTTTCTTCAGATCTTTCAGAGTTTTGCATTCCACATTTCACATTGTTGGTTTACTTTCCACCACGTAGTATTCTTTTGTGGATGACTCCAAATGCCACAAAGTAATAGCAGTCTTCAACTATAGTTTGGTATCAAATTTAGTTCATAACCCAATCCGTGTAGGATTCTTCTCATCCCAAAACCAACTACTAGATTCAGAATCATCATGGTTACTTTCATAGTAATTACCTTCTGTCGTCGGTAGAGTACGAAAATAACGTAACCCTAGATGCTCATACTCCTGCTCACTTCGCTCTTCAGGAACTATTGGGACATACCTACGAGGCACATTCAATGTCTCACAATCAGATGCATCTTGGGTTGCTTCTAATCTTCACTCAATTCAGGTGGGGTTGTTGATTTTTCTGACACAAAGTCATCAGATTCAGAATCGTCACTAACTTCATGTGGAGATAGTCCACCAACCTCAAACTCAGGCCCACCATCCCCAAAACCAGGCCCATCATCCCCAAAATTAGCCGGCTCGTGACTAACTTCATTATGTCCAGATGGTCCATCATCATATTGTACTCTATCTAGAACTTGTGGTTGTGCCCTTCTAGATTGATAGACAACAACCGTATGTGGAGTACGTTGTTGTGCTAACTTAGCTTGATAGTCAACAAATAACTCAATTTGACCTGATTGAATAGTTGTTGCAAACATATCCCTCATATATGCATCGCAAAGTTGAACGCCTACAAAGTTATATCCATTACCCACTTGAATTGCACACTTCCATGTCAAACTAATCATATATTCATTAACATCGATTCCAATGCAATCACGTATTTTGTTAACTAACTCATTGTATGGAACAAACTTATCTAACACAAGGTACACATTTGCCACGGGTGGCTCATAAGACAAACCAATTCCTCCAATTTGTACTATTCTTCCATCCCAAATAAAAGGACACAAATGGATTCTGTTCCATAATCCTGCAATACATACACAACTTTATCTCAAAATTTGAATAATTAAAAATAAACTATATACCAAATGTTAGAAATTAACAATTCAAAAGACACTACATACCAAATCCTAGTAGTTAATAACACACGTTGAACATACAATTTATACCAACAACATAAAATTTAAATTTTAAGCTACAAACCCTAAAATCACAATTTTCACCATAAACTATGAATATAATGCTAAATTAAGAAGAAAGCACGTAACTTATCTTGAGAGAGAAATAATTAGACGAATTTGGGCGATTTATGCAAGAATTAGACGAAAATGTGGCATTCTTGGAAGGGGTTCGCGAGAATAAGGAATGGCGAGTCAGTGAGTTTTCTATCTGCAAGCGCTGCTTTAAAATTCAGTTGAGACACGCATTCTAAGAATGCGTGTTTAAATACGCATTCTAAGAATGCGTGTTGCGAGTTCTGTTCTATTATGTTGCGTGATTTTTAAAAGCAGTTGAGACACGCATTCTAAGAATGCGTGTTTAAATTACTGACACAAGTTTCTCAATTCTGATTTTGAGATATGACCTAAAAGTTTGTGTCATAAATTACTGAATTTTCATTATTTAATTTTACCTAGTCCCTTTTGATTTAACATGCAAAGCTTCTGAATATAAAGTAACATAATTAAGCATGTAAAGATTGTCATAGACACTTAACATATCAGTGCCCACAATACTGAAATTATTTGAAGGAAGAAACTTACTATTTCTGAATGAACAAGAGAAACCAAATTTGTCCAAAACAAAAATAGAAATCAAATTCTGTCTTAAAGACAGTACAATAAAATATCCTTCAAAACCAGAAAAAATTCTGTCTTTATTAACAATCTATAATGCCCAATAGTCTATACTTCCACCGATTTGTCATATTACATTTAGATGTATCTTTCACCATCAATTGACTTTCGGCAGCTCAGACAACCTTGCATTGATAACCTTATGTGAGTAGTAGCATCAGAAAGTACCCACCAAAATATCATTAGGGACTGAAGACAAATTAACTTTAAAACAGACCAAAACAAGAATTGTAACTTCCTTTGTACGTCATACGTGATATTTGTCACAATTCTTCTTTTTATATCCACGTCTACCTCAAAAGAAACAAAAATTATTATCTTTATGTTGTTTATTTTGTGATGAACCCTTATCCATAGTACCATTCTCAATACAGTTTCTCTCAATGCCCTTTACTTTATTTTTTTGAGATATTGACCAGATGTGCAACACAAAATGCACAAGCAAGTCTTTAGAATTTAAGCTTAAGTGAAGCAACGTGAGACATTTTCATAATGTGCTCCCTTATGTTGCCCTTGTCCTTATACTTTATTGAGATTAAGCATGCTTGTCTCAGCCTTAATGTTTTTCGCAAAACGTTCCTTAATTTTTGGCAAGGTATTCACTGGCCTTAATGATATACTTAGATGCAGTGCTTCGAAAGGCTTTTTGTCACGCCCGCATTTTCTAAGGATAGAAAACACGGTTGATCGCGACCAGTGGAGGATTAAAGAAGCAGGGAAGAAAAGGGGAAGAACAAAATATATGTGACCAAGCAAAAGATTAACTAAAGATTTGAAACGACAAATACTGTCTCAACAAACTAACTTCGAAGAATACAATCAAGAGATAAATAATCCAAAGGAAAAGACATAGAAACTAGCGGAAACGTCAAGACATGGGATAATGCCAAGTATGAAGACTCGACAAATCCTACAATTAAACAAGACATAATTTTCCAACGATACTGCTCAACATCCTCCACGTCCATCGCCGCTCATTCTGCACATTAAGAAAACAATATGCAGGGCTGAGTACTTGATGCACTCAGTGGACACATGCCAAAATACAGTTTGTGAAGCCATAACGAGTGATCTTGGGGGTTTTAATTAAAAGAACACAAGTACAGTAAAAATACATTTTCCATAAAATTCGGTTGCGCAACCATTTTCCATCCACATCCACCATCACCATACCATATCTGAACTACATGACAAGGAACGTGGCCACGAACCAAGTCACTAGACCGGCCAACTCCAATGAGATAGCGCACGATCTACTGGGTGTACACTTTAGTCCGAGCAGGGTTTGCGGCCCTACTAGGACTCGAATTCGTTAACATACATGGCATAGCCACTTCAGATAGGTTTATTCAAACACAAAACATGGCAAGACAAACATTTTTCACCTCCTTTCACATAGTAAAAATATTTAGGACATAGTCCTTATTTAAAACGAAAGCCCACCTCAAACGCTTAACTCCTCAAATCACTTTCCGTTTCCACCGCAAACAATGTGCACAAGTTTACCCTTTTCGAAATAACACGATATGCGAAATTAGACTTTGCAAAGTAAATTAAATTGAAACAATGCATGCATCCTATGTGTGGGTTCAAACTTAGGAAATTCCAGCATTATCATCTCGGGAATTTATAAACAGTCCAACAATTAGTTAATAGAGCATAAATAAATAAACAAATGAGTCTTTTCAATCCAACACTAAGATCTCCGTACTGCCAACCCACTCAACAAATAAGTTGGCCTATTTCTTAATAGATGCCAAGTATATTAAAAAGAATAAAAATTAATTAGGGGCACAAACTAAAACTAAGGATGAAGAATAAGTAATCAAAAACTATATATAGTCCCGTCCCAACACATTTTTATATAAGTACATGCCCAAAATTTGTAGATAAATTAAATGGCCCAAGCCATTTAACAAATGAACTAAAATATACTCCCAACCATCACCAACGTATCTCTCTCCATTTTCATTTCAAACGCAACAACTCTCTCTCTCACTATGTCAAATCTTCACTCTCTGCCTCTAGTAAAACTCACGCTCTCTCACTCTCTATCATTCTTCTACAATTCACAAATCATCTCTCAAATTTGGTGTCTCAATTTAAGAACTAAGAATCCCAAGATTAGAAGCACAAAGCTGACTCCACCGTGGCGCCACTTCCTCTGGCCCCCGCTATCCGCCCGTCATTCCAGGCAGTCAGCTCCTCCATCGGGCAGCGCCGCTACTCACAACCTCTCCGCCTTTTCCCCACATCTAAACCTTTTATTAAATTTCTAATTGTTCGATTTCAACTATTTATGGGTATGCATAAGTATATTCCAAAATTAAGGTTGAAGGTAAGCAAAAGCTAGAAAAGCATTAAAGATCAAAGCTTTATAAAAAACGTATCACTCAACCGTTTCAAGGAAATCAACAAAATCAGTTTTGGTTCTGGTCCGCCAACTATCGTTAATGATATGCTGTGGAAGATTTCTGAAATTAGAGAAATATACCTTCAAAAAGAACTTGCAACTGCAGGATGGATTTGTTTGGAAAAATTTACTGTCTTTCCATCTATTTCTGTCAATCTGTGATATCAAGAAATTGTGCCATGGGATTAAAATGTAGAGATTTGCATTCATATGGAATTGAAGGGGTATACCTTTTGGTAAAGCAGAATTTGACTTTGCTGGAAAAAAGATAATGGGCGATGAAACTTGAACTCACTGTTTTGTGTGAAAAGTTGGGAACTGAAGTGAGGAAGAGTATCTGTCAAGATTTGCATTTGTTGGAGAATGAATAGAGAGTGGAGAGAATTGCGGAAACCGCCGGATAGTTGGAGGAGTGGTAGTTATTTTGGCTGAAATTTGAATTAATGAAGAATTGGGCTTCTCAAAATTGGTCCCAACTAAAAAAATAAATAGGCTAGAACAAGATAGATAAAGGTGATAGGACCAAATATTTGATTTAGAACATTGATTAAATTGTGGTGGTTTATTTTAGTACTTTGGTGTTATTTCAAATACTCGTAAACGAACGTTCAATTTTCCCATCGACGAATCTCACGTCAATTTCGTCGACTACTTTCCCCACACGATTAACCAACAACAATTCAAGCATTCACTATTTCTAATCGCAACCAATCAAACAAAGACGGTATTTTACTCGAGGTCTATCATTCGCTCGTTCTCAAAATAAAATCTTAACGCAAAAAGGTAATAATAAAAGCGGGTGTTACACTTTTGGGATGCTACACTTAATGATCAGTAGACTTACACGATTCGAGTATCCCTACTTCTCGTGGTTTCTCCTGTAATAAGAAATACTATCGTCCTGTAATAAGAAATATTTAGCGCGTAATCCAGATCCATGCAACTCAAAGAATCAAAATATAATCTTTGCGATCCTTAAAATTTGACCCATTCAACAATGACATATTGTTCATGTTGGAAGAAACTGCAGAAGCAGACAACATAATTGTATAGATAACAAAACCAAAATTAATTGTCACGCTCATATCATAAAATTCAAATAAAATTGTAACATCTCGAGGTACCGACACAACATTCATATCAAGTCTTTGGACAGTAATATGAACTTGTAAGTGACAACCTCTTTGTAATGATCAAACACTGACAATAAGATCATGTCAAGTAATGTCCACATTTGGGCATCACAATTACATACACGAAAACTGGATAATTGTCACCTATTTATCACCACATGTATATGTGTATCTCGTGTCAAATATTAATCTTCCTTTTGGACCGACTAATATCCGCGTTAAAATGCACACACACATCACTGTCCTAACATTCGCAATAAAGAAGTCTAGACAAGAGAGGTTACTTTTGCAACGTCTTGCTTCGACTAATCTACTTTGAACATTAGTAAAACATTACGAGGTTTCGAGCACAATATCCACATCAAGTCTTTTGACAGTAATGTGAACTTGCAAGTGACAACCTCCTTATAGTGATCAAACACTGACAATAAAATCATATCAAATAGTGTCCACCTTTGGGCATCACACTACTTACACGAAAAACTGAATAATTGTCACATATTTATCACCAAAGGTGTGTGTGTATCTCGTGTCAAATATTAATCTTCCTGTGGACCGACTAATATCCGCATTAAAATACACACATCAATAAAGGAACATGAGATGCACTAAAATTATTGAATTTAAAACTTTAATTAAATTCTCAAAAGAATTCTTAATTCTCAACTAATTAGCCAATTAATTGAGAGACTTCATGTGAAATAATTATTCAAAATTTTATAATGTAAAGACGTTACAAATAAATAAATGTACATAAATCACATTAAATTGAATAATTAATTCATAATTTAAATTGAATAATAAATTCACTATTCAATTTATTACCATAATTACGAAACAACCGTTTCATTCCTAATTAATCAGCCAAACAAAAAAACTGAACAGCCAAACAATCCATAAAACATAAATCCTAAACTTTATGGATTTCCCTAAATGTACAAGCGCGAAAACAGTAGTGCCAAACAAGAATATACAACTCAGCATAATTCATTACAGAAACTGAATTAACCAAACACATAAACATGAATTTTGAGTTCTCAATTCCGATTAGCCAAATAATACCAACCGAGAAAAACATGGAAGAAAAACTCAATTCATAGTTCACAATTCACAATATGCATACCTAATCAAATATCCATAAATCAAACTTATCCGTGAGTACATATGAATTGAACTTTCAAAACATTCATCCAACCATCTGGTAGACGTGCATAACAATTTGAGCAACCAAGCAAGGAAAACATGAATTGAAAACAATCCATCCATTCTATAATAATGTATATGTGTGTGTATGCATAATCACAAATTCAGCGAAATCAATTTTCCCAAAACTGCCTTTTACATGTATTAAGATTTATGAAGTGAATTCAAAGAGGAAACCATATCTCTATTCATCAAAAAAATCTTGATCCATAAAACATATCGCAAACAGCGGCACAACGACATGAATTGATTTTCACAAGACAACCAAATTAAGTTCATTCACCCCAAATATGCGATATTATGTATTCATAAAATCATTCAAATCATATGTGTGCATATAAAGGTTCATGAACTGAATTCAATCATAATCAATTCACAAAAACATATCATATATGTAAACGAAACCAATTCAATGTTCCCAACAAAAAATCGGTAGTCAGAATTATACTCCCTCCGTTCCATAGTAATAGAGTCATTTTGTCATTTTGCATTTTGGTACGTTCCATAGTAATACAGTCATTTTCCTTTTTAGTAATAGTCAACACATTTTTCCACGTCTACTTTACTTTCTCTTACTTTATTCTCTCTTCATCTCTCTACCTTTTCCATTTTCCACTTTACTCTCCTTTTACTTAATTCACCTAACACAATTTTTCTTAATCTTCGTGCCAAAAAGAAACGCCTCCATTACTATGGAACGGATGGAGTATGATTCTCACAAAATCCTAATTCTCCTTTTTTCCAATTATCAAAGAATCATCAATAGAGTGACTCTGATACCACTTGTTGGAGTAATTGAGTGAACAATTACATAAAGCTCTCTATGATGATTAACCGAGAACTGGCGGAGAAGGAGCATAAATGGTAGAGCGGAAGCATACCTTGATCCATAACGAATTGAAACGCAGAATTGTTGGAATTGCTTTGCAGCGGCTATGGATTTTCCAAACAATCAGAGACGTTCTTCACAATAGTCTGCCGAGAGAATATGAGATATTGAACATTCTTCTGCCGTCTGGGGACCATAACCATAACTTATATTTATAAGTACTATAAGTTCCTTTATTTCCTATTTGGTCCCTCAACAAATAGAAAAGCACAAATTGGTATCTACACTTATTTCCATAACAATTAAATATACTTTAGCCAAAACTTTAATCTTTATAGGATCACTTTAATTGGGCAACTGAAAGATAGCCATACACATTAAACAGTATTTGCATATGGGGGAAACCACTAGACTCAAATGCCTCAAGAAGTTATGTACCGGTGTTCACCAAGTTTCGGTGAGGAGTAACTTTGGGAACCCAACACCGAAGATTTCCAAAATTTGCTTCGTTTTCACGAAGCACGTCACTACTTTCCCGCCATACTTGGCAGCATTGACTGCATGCATCGGAAGTGAGAGAATTGTTCGATGGATTCGAGGGGGCATACCTAAGCAGCCACGAAGGCGCTCATCCTAGAGGCGGTCGCTGACTACGGCCTATGGATTTGGCATGCATTTTTCAGTGCAGACAGATCGAACAACGACTTGAACGTGCCTCCCTCTTCCCCCCTCTTCAACGATGTTTTAAGAGGTTTGGCAATGGTTGATGTGAATCAAATTGATCATCTTTATTCCCATAGCTTTACTTGATTAATGTGGTTTGATACTCGCTAGGAGAGATGGGCTGGAAACATGCTAGGAGATGTCTGCTACAGTGCAGACAAATTGCCCGATTGGGTGTTGCAAACTGATACCCGATATGGCGCTATCTCGAAAGGCAAAGGAATTCTAGAGACGAATCGCCCAGTCAGGCGACTTTGGTCATCATTCCACCGGTCGGGCGCTATCCCGCAAAAGTTGGAGTTCCAAGGGCAAATCGCCGGGTCGGGCGTCTTGTCGCACCAACTGCCGAAATTCAGTTTTTAAGTAGTATTTGGGGGCACTTTTTGGGAGATTATTCAGAATATCAGACACGAAAATAGAGATGGAAAGGAGAGAGAAGAGAAAGAAGATGAGAAAGAAATTTCGGTTATCATTTCGACAAATCAACTGCAAATCTCCATTCCACTCAACGAGAGCATGTTTCCTATGGTTTTTATTGCAAAATTTACCATGTGTTTAGGCTAAACTTTCAATGTTGCTCCAAATTATAATTTAGGCTTCTATGGATGTTTCTACACCATCGAATCCATGTGTTTTGTCACTAACAATGTGTTTGATGTTTATACACTATGTTTTTTACTGATAATATAGTGTTGTTATTTCCTTTGTTATTGTCTCTTTAACATAGCTTGAGAGTTCTTGATTGTTGGTGTGCTATTGAATTTGATTTGTTCAGAGGATAATTTGATAATGGATTAAGTAAGTGATCATAATAGATGAATATTTCTCCTACGCTTTAGCAGGAATTTGTAGTCATTGAAAATTGGTTCATAAGCTACTCATCGTAGCATGTTCAGTGTATGTGATTAGATTGGTGTTTTAATCCCTTTATATATTTCATTGTTAGAGGTGTAGAACAATACAAGTCTATCGAGCAACTTGGAGTGACATATTTTTCTCGTTTGAAAAGTCTTTCAATATTTAATCTTTTACTTTATTTTGTCAACATCTTTCAAAACTAAAAATCAAACCTTTGTTATGATTTTACTTGCTTGTAAGTTTAAACAATCTTTCACCTCCTTGTGGATCGACGCTTTAAATACTACTTACGACGCTATAATCTTACAGTATTGTAGTATTGTTAGAGTTAATTAATTATACTTGATATATTGTTTGAACTGGATTAGATACTCTAAAATACGCATCAGCGGTCGACTTCAATGCCAATTGCCGTCAATACCACATGAGGTACTATCTCGCCAATGGTATCTACTCGAGGTAGGCGATGTTCGTGAAGACACTCAACATGCAACAAGATCCAAAACAGATCCTTTTTGTGCACCATAAAGAGGCGGTTTGGAAAGACATCAAAAGAGTGTTTGAGGTTCTTCAAGCCCGATTCAACATTGTGAAGGCCCGGCTCAGATGTGGTACGTAAACAATCTTATCGACGTCATTTACGTGTGTATTATTTTGCACAATATGAATGTTGATGACGAAGGACCGAATTGGACAATCTTGTTCGATGGGGATAACCCTGGAAACTCAACCACAAGCTCTCCCCTACGCCGAGGTGCGCCACATCAGTGTGCGAGAGGATAGAAATAAGAACAACGATGCACGACACCAACGCCCACCTCCAATTACAAGAAGATCTAATCGAACATGTTTGGGATAAATTCGGCAATGAGTAGCTAGTTCCACTAAAAAATTATTGATAGCTAGTGTTACCGATTTCGGTAGACGCATCTCATCGTCATTAGATGTTAGGATGCCTTGAATCATTGCTTAGTTGATGAAGCTGAGGGGTTGTAACCTGAGTTGAGCAGTTGTTAGGTTGCTATTGAATCATTGCTGAGTTGATCAAGTCGAAGGGATGAGCTGATCAAACTGAGTAGATATGTTTCTGTTTGTGGGCTTAATTGTTGTATCAAGCACAATTTGTCTTTTGTACCTATTTATATAGAAGTGGGCACGAGAATTTGTTAAGAGTAGTAGCAGTCTTTTAGTATCAGCATCGTTGTATCTGCGTTCGCAGTCATAATACAATTTGTTCTCCGTTCTTGCCCGTGGACGTAGCCAACACAACGTTGGTGAACCACGTAAATTCTGTGTCTCTTTACGTTCTTTTGTTTGTCGATTATACTATTACCTGATCTGTCATAACATTAGAGAACTCCTTCTTCTGCTTCTTTGGCTTCATTTAATTTTTATGATTTAAATTATGTAAGTTTTAATTTTTTTAGGGATATTGACACCTATCATGGAACTTTCAAAAAGTTGGGTTTTTCCCACGAACTTTGAAATTGACAAATAATATCACGAACTTTACCATGAGTTTGTTATTTTCCACCAATGAAAAAATTCCAGCTATATTAATAGATCGAAAAACAAAATTTTAGAAGGTGTGCTTCAAGAAAAACTATCTTCAAGGATTGGAAAACTTGAAGCTCTCGAAATTATTGTCGAGAAATTACAAAAAAAAAATTCGTAAAATAAAATTATTTGTCTTAAATTTTTTCATTGGTGGGAAATAACAAACTCAGGGTAAAGTTCGTGATATTATTTGTCAATTTCAAACTTCGTGGAAAAAACCCAACATTTTGAAAATTCCATGATATTAGGTGTCAATATTTTTTTTTATGAATTTGTAATGCCATTTTTGGGTTTTTTTTTTAATGAAGTTTTGCTATTAATAATAGAATAATGAGACCCATAAGTTGTGAAGAGCATATTTTTGGGGGAAAAATATGATTGTGAGTGTTGTGCCCTAGTTAAAGAATGGTAAATAAATAAATATGAATCAAAGTAAGGCCAGGTCCATAAATAAATAGTAAGGAACGTGTTCTTTATGGAACACTATTATACGTACTCTTAGCTTTTGATTCTAAATCTTCAATCTAGGTCAAAAGCTAAATTAATTGTTAAATATGGATCAAATATAATCTTTAATATCAAAAGCTAACAAAATTAATAGTACTACTTAGAAACATTTTTTTTTTTTGGTAAATGTGAATCCAATTTCAAGCTTTAATCTGATTAAACAATTCTGGCTCCAACGTGGCAATCAAAATTAATTAACTCACCAACATTTATAAAATCAACACAGTAAAAGGGAATCACAGCAATTGGAATCCCGAAACTACCCTTGGAATTCGAACCACTCCAATCTCCCTAGTAATTCTTTCTCTAGATCGATCACTGCTACTATTCTTTTCACACAAAAACTTGAAATTTCTGCAAAATAATCCCGATCAATCGATCGCGCTCCCCCAGTTTTGCCCCATGACTCTCCTAACAACTCCCCCAATCGACGTAAGTGACTTATCTTTTCATTTTTTTTAAACAAAATTTCTTTTTGATGTTTATAATAGCAGTTCGTGGGCGTAGATACCCTTGTTTGCATGATTGCCTTACTTAATGGCTTTGTATTGTTTGAGTTTTCTTTCACTTTTGTGTTGAATTCAGCTGTAAGATGGCATTTTCCTGTTGATGGCGTGTTTTTTGGGAAGTGGAAATTACGAGTTTTGCATTGATTGAGATTGAAGATTGTTGTGGTGTATTACGCTTAGTGCTCAAATTTTAGGGTTTGGGTCAGGGATAAGTGTACAACAGTAGGCCTATTAGATCCATATTCGTGACATGTGGCTTTGGTCTATTTATTTAGCAGGCAGAAGGCGAGCAGATGCTTGTGCCACATGCTGATTTTGCTCCAGAAGGCCCTCAACCCATGGAAGGTATTGCCTTTGTGTATTAAAGGTGTCATTACGTTTTAATTTCGACTAGCCACTGCTTTAATTGTGATTCTGTCAACATCATGGAATCTCAGCAGTCGCACTTCTGATTCTTTGAGTTGGGTTAGTCTTTCATAATTTAGCAATTGGCATCTATTGTCATGTATTGGTTGTTGGTGCTCGGGAGGTTTGGCTGGTTTTTCATTTGTTTTATTCTTCTTCTTCTTCTTCTTATTGGGTTGTTGTACTCTATTATCTAGTTGCTTCTACTGAAGCAACAACAAATGCTGTGGATGCACAAGCGATAGATGAACCACCATCTGCACGATTTACTTGGAAAATCGAGAATTTCTCAAAGGTGAACATGAAGAAACATTATTCTGAAGTTTTTCATGTTGGAGGTTTCAAATGGTATTTTACATTGTGCTTTTCCTCATATTATGTCTTTTGTTTTGATGGTATTATGTTCAAGCTGATACAAGCTATGTTTTTGGTGGTCAGGCGAATTCTTATATTCCCAAAAGGGAACAATGTTGATCATCTGTCTATGTATCTTGATGTTGCGGACTCTTCTGCTTTACCCTATGGTTGGAGCAGATATGCACAATTTAGTCTGTCTGTGATTAATCAAATTCACAGCAAATTCACAATAAGGAAAGGTAAGAATTAATTGGCAGCTGCTTTAGGAATATTCATTTCGAAAATATTGTAGATGTGGGAATAATTAGGTAGTGTGGCGAAAGAAAAATTCTCTGATTTTCTTGGCGTTCTTAGTTTCACTAATTCAATACAAGTACAACTGACTAAACTTTTCCAGAAAAACTTTAGTATTGCTTCAGCTGTGGGTACTACCCTACATCATTATGTTGTATCTGAAATGCTCTCTGATGCCAGATCTCGCTAGAGAGTCATTTAAAGTGGTTTTCTAAATTATTAATCTTAGATCTTCTGTGCCAAGTTGAAAGCATTTATTATCTTAAAAATAAGCTTTTTTGTCTCACTTTCTGATATTCATATGTTTACAAACTACAGCACTTTCACATCTTTTAATATACCCCCGTAGAAGTATTTTAGAAAAAGTCTGTAGGATATTCTGTTCTCCTGCCACTTTAGCCCCTTCGGCCTATGGCTTCCTACTAATTAGTAAATACTATACATAATAGAAAGATATTCTATGAATTACTAGTATAGGATGAATGCAAGCTCTGAGAGGAGAGCTAACACTTTAGACATATTACACAGTAATTCTAATCGGATATTATTATAAAAAATAATGCTAAAGGGGGGAAATAATGGTATTTTGATGCCATTTGCTTCTCTTTAAGATGCGACAGCATGCTTGTTCGTTCTCAGTTGGAGTGGGAAAAATCCTCTGTTTGTACCAAACATTTGTTTAGGGTGGATTTGTTTAGAGAAATTCTAATCCACAATCAAATTGTTTACACCAAGTTTGATCAAGCATTTTTTTGGTTGTTATATAATATACAACCAGGGAAAATTTAATTTAATGTGAATTTATATGTTAATGATATTGAACTTCTATGATAATATTTCTAGTCATATAGAATAGTTATTGTAGCGTGTTTGCAGAAGTGTGAATGCACGCGCTCTCCCGCAACTCTGTGTGTGATTGTGTTAACTTTGTGACTTTAGTGTGTGGGAGGTGGTGAGGGATATAAATTAACTAGGTTTAGTACAAACATTTAAATTAATCCAGAATGAACTAGTGATTTAAACTATATAAATTCATTGAGCATTAAGATTTTCGCTGCATAAGTTGAATGTACCTACCTATGGAAGTATGGATTTCAAATAAACTCCCCGAGTTCGCCTCTAGTTCCAGCAGTCCTCACACAACCTTAAGCAAGTTGTAGGCATCTTGTCACTTCAGATGCTTACTGTTCATTTCTGATTCCTAGCTTCCCCTCTTCAGTTTCTATTCCCACTTTTCACCTCTAGTGCATGTAGAACAATGCTGATGTTCTTATGTTTCACTTTCCTTTAGTCTTTACCCATATCAGCAGAACAAATCCTGCTGCTGCCTAACCCTGAATGATAGAATAGATCACCTCCTCTCTTTTCAGTATTAAGTTCTAAGGACTATATTATATACCAGCCAAATCTTGTATTTTTATTTTTATTGTTAGTGATCGAGTCTCCATTTCTTTTATTAGGCATCCTGTCTTGCTGGACAACATGCAGCTGAATGATGCTCATTTGCTGCATTGTTGGTTGTGTTTGCTAGAAGGGCATCTTAACTACATTTCTACATTCTTTTTACTATAGTGTTCAGCTGTTAGATTCATTATATGGGAGTTTAAGATGCTACTTTTCCTTGTTTCTATTTGGAGGTATCTTTTTGACATCAGGTTTTGGAGTTTGATTTCCACTTGTTGTCTTAAGTGCTGATGTAATGCCTTGTTTCTTTGGTAATGGGGAATCTTTTTAGCCTATCAGACTCAATTATCTTCTTTCTTTTTGTATATACAGATACTTGTCAGTGCTCTGATGGTCTATTTGGTTAGAAAGGAATAGGAGGAATTTTGGAATTTCGGAGGAAATCCATCAATGAGTTTGGGAGAGCATTAAATTTAGGGGTTGGCTGGTCAGTTTCAAACCGCATAGATTTCATAGCATTCCTTGTACTTGCTACTATTGGACATTTGAACAGTGTCATTTAGTTTGCTAACTATTTATTTATATATTTGGGGATTCTCATCCCCTCTGTAATTTTATTTTTCTCAATGATAAGATCCCTTGATTCTTATAAAATGGATAGATGTGCCTACGCAAACTGGGCCAAGAACATATTTGATACTGGTATGTGTGGCTTGGGAAATCATAGTTGTCTTGCCATTTTGTTTATTTGTATGGGATATATCCCACCAGTGGAATAATTGTATATAATGGAGACTCTTAAACAGTTAAACTTCACAATTGCCATGTGCTTGTGTTGGGTCTAGGGGTAGTGTAGTTAATGCCCGAGGCCAAAGGTTTTGGCCTCAGGTTCGATTCCACTCCACTGTGACATGATATTTAAACTTATCTATTCATTCATAAGAAAATAAGAAACCTTATAAGTTCCATAATCTCGAATATGTCAAATGAGTTATTAGTAGTTAAAATTCTCTTATAGAAAATACAATAATGAGAGTTATCATGTATATCAAGTATCTTCTATTGATATTTTATGTGTGTCAACAGAAAAGGGTTGATGCCAATTTAATTTCTCTCTTGCACTCCGGTTGTTAGTTTAGTTTGTCTGGACAGGTTTTAGATTTCATGAATAAGATCTAAAGGTTGTTTGACTAAGTTTATAAGCTTTTAGAACAACTTACCAGGTTTTTGTAAAACTTATATTCTTACAAGTTTGTAGGTAACTGTTATCTTGTACAATTTCCATAACTTCAATGAAACTTTCTTGTTTCTTATGCAAAGAAATATATATGCTCCCAAAATAAGATGGTGGGAGGTTGTAAGTTGTTCTAGAGAAGTAAGGGGATTCCAATTTTATTTCTAAAATATATCTTACTTATTTGATCACAACTTTGTCAACTGACAACTTATTTGTTAACATATTAGAAACTAAAAAACATGTTAATAAGGCTAGGCACTATAAAATTTTCTTTGACTAGCTAAGCTAGCTTGGCAAAAAACACTCTTTGAACAAGAAATTCACTTGGGTGAATGCCTGTCATGCTTGTTGTAAAAAAAAGTTCTATGTACACGTAGAGGTTAAATTTCCTACATGGATAATATCTTTATATGGATGGTGATCATAGGGATCATTTTCTATGCTCAGCAATCAATATAAGGAATTACTGAACTGTAGATAGGGACATTGTAAGTGTTCTAGCCATGAAAATATGAAAGGGAGTAGGCAAATATGCCTGAAAGCTGGTCATAGTTCTTGTTTTTTATTAATACTTTTCAGTTGCTTCATACGACAATATGTCACATTGTACTCTTTATCGCTGCAATTTGTTGTGTTTTTTACACTGTTACACATGCATTGACGAAATATATCTTTGCAAGTCTCTTAATACTGCAAATAATCCAAAGCAGTCACTTTATCAATACTCCCTTCGTTCCATAGTAGTGGAGGTGTTCTTTTTGGCACGTGGTTTAAGAAAAAATACATTAAGTGAGTTAAGTAAAGGAAGAATAAAGTAGGAAATGAAAAAGGTAGGGAGATGAAGAGATAAAAA
Source organism: Salvia hispanica (assembly GCF_023119035.1). Taxonomy (NCBI): domain Eukaryota; kingdom Viridiplantae; phylum Streptophyta; class Magnoliopsida; order Lamiales; family Lamiaceae; genus Salvia; species Salvia hispanica. The sequence continues at coordinate 10,095,018 of NC_062966.1, forward strand.
AGTAAGAGAGAGTAAAGTCAGTGAGAAGAAATTTGGTGACTTTTACTAAAAGGGGAAATGACTCCACTACTATGAAACGTACCAAAATGGCAAAATGACTCCACTACTATGGAACGGAGGGAGTATAATTTAGTCTTCAGGTGCATGTATGATTCTTATGCTTGGAACTTTTTTGCTTCGTGCTGGCTTGCTCTTTCTTCAGGATTTTGATTAGGTTCTTTATAACTCATTTGCTATAATTGTTGGCTGTATGATTGATTAACTAATTTTGCAGATACACAACACCAATTCAATTCCAGAGAAAGTGATTGGGGATTCACCTCATTCATGCCACTCAGTGACCTTTATGACCCTGGTCGTGGTTACCTTGTGAATGACACGTGTATAATTGAGGCTGATGTTGCTGTTCGTAAAGTTGTTGATTACTGGTCCCATGACTCAAAGAAAGAAACAGGTTATGTAGGGCTGAAGAATCAGGGTGCTACTTGCTATATGAACTCCCTCCTCCAGACACTGTATCATATTCCTTATTTTAGAAAGGTTTGCTCTTCTGTTGTGCTGTCTTTTTTTTACTTTACATGGGAAGGAACTTACTTGAGATTCTGCTGCAGGCTGTATACCACATGCCAACAACAGAAAATGATAACCCATATGGAAGCATCCCTCTGGCCCTTCAGAGCTTGTTCTATAAGTTGCAGTACAGTGATACAAGTGTTGCAACCAAGGAGTTGACGAAGTCTTTTGGTTGGGATACATATGATTCTTTTATGCAGCATGATGTACAAGAATTGAACAGGGTTCTCTGTGAAAAACTTGAAGACAAAATGAAAGTAATATGACGACACTTCAGAGTTTATGATTGCTGAATTGATGAAAGAGAAAGTGAAATTGCTCTCCACAAGTGTGCTGCTAATAAGATGCTTATTTTATAATTGATTTTTATTTCAGGGAACTGTAGTGGAGGGCACAATACAGCAGTTATTTGAGGGGCACCATATGAATTACATAGAATGTATTAATGTGGAGTACAAATCAACAAGAAAGGAATCTTTCTATGGTATGTCATAGGGTTTGACTAGAGTGACTTGGAGCTGTTATTAATTTCCTAATGTTACTTACACTTGTGGTGCCAGATCTGCAGCTTGATGTTAAAGGTTGTAAAGATATTTATGCTTCTTTTGACAAATATGTGGAAGTAGAACGTCTTGAGGGTGATAACAAGTATCATGCTGAGCAGTATGGATTGCAGGTTGGCCTCTTCTATTCATCATTAGCTTTTTATTTAGGAGGATGTTGAGAGACTAATTGAATGCATAAATCACTTGGCTAATTCACTGGATATATTTGTCAAGAGGTAGTAACACCCTATAATTGGCGAAGGAAAAACAAAGGACAGGAAATGGAGAATAGAAAGTATAACTGTTGAGAAAATCTCTGAAGCTTATGTAAAAATTATATAATTTTTAATTTTTTGAGACGTTACCTTTGCTTTAGAATTTTCTCTCTTGAAAAATAAAATGACAATATACCTCTAAACAAAATTTATGTGCCTTCACCCCCCTGGTTTCATGTCTAAGCGACTGCTTGCTTTGCAGGATGCTAGGAAAGGTGTCCTTTTCATTGATTTCCCTCCTGTTCTTCAGCTTCAGTTAAAAAGATTCGAATACGATTTTGTTCGTGATACTATGGTCAAGGTAACTTCTTACTTAATATCCCCTATTGGCATTTGACTGCTTATGATTCATATTTTCCTTTCCTTTTGTTTTCTCTTTTTTCCCCTTTAGTCTCAAAGATATATGCTAATGCTTATTTGCTTTGGGAAGAGATGAGTGATCAGCAGTTTCCTTAAAGCAAAACTACCACAACAATGTTGTCATCCCATTATGTGCAGTCAGCTGTGGGTTATATATACAATTGTGTTCCTCTAGAGTAAACTAGTATAATATTATACTCCCTCCGTCCAAAAAAAAAAGTCCCATTTGTGGACGGCATGGGTTTTAATCAGAAATCGGTAAAGTAAGAAAGAAAGAGAAAAACTTTCCTTTTTTAGAAAATTGGTAAAGTAAGACAGATAGGGAGAAAAAGCGGATTAAGTCTTTGAGAAAAACTTTTGGGACTATTTTCGTGGATGGAGGGGGAAGTTTTTTTTTTTTTTTTCACTTTTAATATCTTTGCCAGAATAGACTTGGTAGTTTAAGTCTTTAAGAATATGAATGCGTGCCTTTTTTTGCTCGTAACATTATATAGTTTTTACGTAGGTGATTTAGTTTAATTCGACATGATTACTTACACGTTAGGATCAACTGACGACATTGTTTCTAAAAAATCAGTTGAGTTTGCAAGTCAAAAATTTTCTGGACTGTACTGCCAATGCAATTCTGAAAGCTGTATCTTGCAAAAATCTAATTAAATGCCTGAAACTTGAATCCTCAACTAATTTGATGCCTCTGGATGGACTAACCTCCTCATTCCAGTATAACTCTCTCATTGAAAGACATTATAACTCTCTCTGGAAAACATCTTATGTTCTTCATGGTGGAGATCCCTCATGTCATAATTACTTCAATAGTAACTCTGTGGACTGGCAGCATTTGTTACATAGTTTGCTGTATTATTTGAATAATTATGTCCCATCTTCAACCAGGGAATTAGATCTATCCAGTCACGAGTGATCATAAATTAGATTGTACTAGAACATTACATGATCTAAGTTTCTGATTTAACTAGCTGCTTAAAACTGTAACCTTTCTTTTGTATGACCAAGCAGATAAATGATCGTTATGAGTTCCCTTTGCAATTTGACCTTGATAGAGAGAACAGAAAATATTTATCTCCTGAGGCAGATAGCAGTGTCCGCAACCTATACACCCTTCACAGGTATTCCTATCAATACATGCTTTTTAAACAGCCGTGTAGTTTCTGTCACCTGCTTCACTTCAATTTTTCCAAGTTAGTGAATGTCCTCCTATTGGTTTATCTTTAGATGATTTTCAAGTCTGCTTCTACATCTTCCTCCAACTTATCAGCACCTTTATAACTTCTAGCAGGGATTAATATTATTGATTCTTAATACTCCCTCCGTCCCACCCTAACACATTTTCCTTTTTGGGATGTCCCATCCTAAATGACACATTTCTTAAAATAGAAATATCACTCTCTCTACCTTTTCCCACTCTTACTTGATCCTCTCTCCACTTAACACACAAAACAACACTACATAAAATCCCGTACCGAAAAGGAAATGCTCCACTTAGGGTGGGATGGAGGAAGTACTGAATAATATCCTTGTTTGCAGTGTCCTGGTTCACAGTGGGGGAGTGCATGGTGGACACTATTATGCTTATATACGGCCAACACTTTCTGATCAGTGGTATGCCATGTTATGCATCCTGGATTATCTTCACTCTCTTTCGTCCTTTTCCCTCTGTTTTTCTGAATTTAATTTTGAGATTATTTATTCATGGTATGCTATAATAGTACTTGCTGAGATTCATTATATTAATCTGTTACTGGAGACATTGTCTTTCCAAGGAAAATAATGCAAGACTGCTATGGAGCTTTTCTTTGGCTCTGCTTCCTTAATAGCAATCTGATATTGCTGCAAACTGTGTTTGGGATCACCACTTCCGTGTCATTATGTAATTTAGGTTGTTGGTTTATGTTGATGAATTTCCTAGACTATGTTTTTCTAGGTTCAAATTTGATGATGAGCGTGTGACCAAAGAAGACATGAAGCGTGCCTTAGAAGAGCAATATGGTGGTGAAGAAGAGGTAGAGCAATTTACATTACACTAGCTTCCTTTTACTAGTGAATTACTTAAAGGCATTAATTTTGGCGTCTACCTGTATGCTGGTTGCATTTTGGTCATGTTCCACAAATCACAGTTTCTCTTCCCTGACACAGCTACCACAGACGAATCCTGGATTTAATAACTCACCATTCAAATTCACCAAATATTCAAACGCTTACATGCTTGTTTATATACGTGAAAGCGACACGGATAAAATCATTTGCAATGTGGATGAGAAAGACATAGCAGAACATCTAAGGGTAAGTCTATGAGTTTTGGCTCTTAATCGTATTCATTACTCTGATTTAATCGGATCTATTTGCAGATACGTTTGAAGAAAGAGCAGGAAGAAAAAGAGCAAAAGAGAAAGGAAAAGGCTGAGGCTCACCTCTACACAATTATTAAGGTCTCGTATTTTTTGTAGTTATTCTTCTTCGTTTTCACATGTTTTACATGGAAGGTTGTTCTCAACTGTTATCGATTGCTTTTGTAGGTTGCTCAAGATGAGGATCTAGTTCATCAGATTGGAAAGGATATATATTTTGATCTTGTGGATCATGACAAAGTTCGGCCAATTCCGTATTCAGAAACAGCTAGCTTTTAGTTCTTTTAAGGTATCTTAATCTTTACATATTCTTGCATTTCTAATTTTTGAATTATATATAAATGTATAAGTATTATTTTATTTATTTAATTATTGACCGCCATATCCGCCATACTAATACGTCATATCCCTGTGGCGGTTTTTAGGCAAACCGCCATAAGCCGCCATACGAGATTGATAACATTGTTGTATATACATCAAGATCATTTTGGAACTGATATTACTGAATGCTTATGTCTCAAAATCTACCAAGGAAACTCAAAAAATGTTTGTGCGAGTGATGGAAGTCCTCTCTATGTATTATGTATGCAATGTGTGTGTGCTTCTGGACTCACACACAGAATGTAGAAAGAGTTTAACAACTCACATGTATACATTAGATTGGAGTTTGAGTTACTGCTATTGGGTTGATCACTTTACATCATTTTCAAGGTCACGGATGTGGTTGATTGGTCTTGTCTGAAACATGATACTCCCTCTGTCCCAACGAAGTTGGGTCGTATTCCTTTTTAGATGTCCCAACTAAGTTCAACCGTTTCCTTTTTTGACAAAAAAAACATCTAACCACTCTTAACTTTATGTCATTACTTACTTTACTCTCTCTTATCTCTCCTACTTTATTCCTTTCTCCTATTTTATTTTATTTTCATTTAATTCATTCAACACAATTTCTTGTTGGGATGGAGGGAGTATCACAGAGACCAAGGTTAGGATAATCACAGAATCAGTTGAATCCGTCTTAAGTACTTCCTTCCATTAATGTGTAAAGAATACTAGGTGAAATGAAATCCATCTCCAACCTATATCATTGTCAACCTAACACCATAATGGCTGGTGGTTGACCTTTTGAGGGCTAATTACCTAACTCAATTGATCTTGGGGATGCTGAAAGGCTTGGTGCATCAGTGCATGTAACTATTGTACCTTGGCATGAGTTGGTTCTTAAAATTAGCGATTCCATTTATTATCAAAATACAAGATGAAGATTAGGCTTCTCTCAACTGGAGCATTTCCTGTAGCAGAATTTCTCAAAGATTAATTTTATGAACTTGATTTATAGCTTTACCACTATACGTTGAATATTGATTTTCATAGGTGGGGGATTTGGTGGTCTTAAGATACTTAACTACAATGTGGCACCTTATCTCATTATCATGTCAATTCTCAGGAAGAAGTTGCGAAGGAGTTTGGGATACCAGTGCAATTTCAACGTTTCTGGTTATGGGCCAAACGCCAAAATCATACATACCGCCCAAACCGCCCACTCACACCTCAAGAGGAAAATCAATCTGTAAGTACTTTTATTTGTTTATGTTTTGCTGTCCTTGTTGATGTAGGTATTGTTGAAACAAGTTAACATCATCTCTCTGTAAATGCTTGACACCCTGATTCTTATGTTCTTGTCGACATTGGTGGTTGCTAAAATATCCATTTGGCTAGAAGCTCACACCTAAAACTAGGTCAAGTTTTTACATGTCTATAATAGCTTATAAAATGTACGGAGTAATACAATATTTTTTGTCTATCAAGGCATGATAACATAGAATATTGGGGTTTTCCAATGGATGCATGCTTGGTTTTAAAAGAGTTCAGTGGCCATTGTGGAACTACTGTTGGATCATAATTAATTTCTGTTATAGTACTGCTGCTAAGATCTTAACACTTCATTTACTTCCTGCTCCATCATAAAACTTGTAAACGGCTCTAAGCAATTGTCCTTCAATATGCTGGATGCCTACTTGTAGAGGGCAATGGCAAGTCGGATTATATTGGAATAGCTTGATGCTAGGTGTGGTGATGACTGATGAGAAAAGAAGTTGGAGTATTAAACTACTTAGAAGCAATTATATTAAAGGGGAAAATAACCTCAAGCTAAGTAGAATAACCATGTGGTGGATCCAATAAGAGAAAGCACTCTAGTTAAAAGGACAAAATTTGAAAGGTGGGGCAAAGCAATGATAGTTAGTTTTTTACATGTAGCTTCTGATATGGTGGCCTTGATTGATATGGCAATCCTTAATTCCCTCTTCTACTGCTTAAACTGGGATGAACCTTCCATCTAGGATTGACATTTGAGAGTAAGAAGAATACGGTCTTTGTTGTTGGAAACTGCTAGTCCAATGACATTCACCTGCTCAAGTTTTTTTTTTATCAGATTTTTCAGTTATTCTACATTGTGTATTGGGATCTCTTCTTTTACATGCATTTATGACATTCTGCTTATTGTTTTCCTCAGGTAGGCCAGTTAAGAGAAGTATCCAACAAGGCAAATAATGCCGAGCTAAAATTATTTCTGGAAGTAGCAGTCGGCCTGGTAAAAAAAATTTGCTTTTTTTTGCTAATGCTTAATGATTATTTATGCTCCTGACTTTTATGTCTTAAGTTTTTGTGCCCCATTACCATTTATACAGGATATGCAACCTCTTCCTCCACCTGAGAAGACTAAGGAGGATATTATTTTGTTTTTCAAACTTTATGATCCAATCAGAGAGGAGCTCAGGTATGTCTCATCTTGTCTTGTGCCAATTTTGCATCAAATATATTGGCACCTCATAGTATGTCATGCTGTCTATTGTCTTCTCATTATAGCTAAATTGCATTAGATAGATTGATCTCTTGACAAATTCTTGGAAGTTGGAACTAGCATCAGGGATCATGATAGATAACTATAGTTTGTGAATTTTTATTTGTTGTGATTAGATATGTTGGAAGGCTGTTTGTGAAAGGAAATGGAAAGCCAATGGATATATTGAAAAAGCTTAATGAAATGGCTGGCTTTGCTCCTGATGAAGAAATTGAACTCTTTGAGGTCGAAGCTTCTCATCTATGTTCTATTCCCTTTGTCCTATTAAAAATGAAACGTTTTCCTTTTTTGGGTTGTCACAGTAAAAATGACACGTCCTAAAATGGATACAACATCATCTCTACTTTTTCTCTCTCCACTCAAAAAACAACACTACATAAAATCCCATGCCAAAAAGAAAATGTTTCATATTTAGTGGGACGGAGTGAGTATTTCAGAGTTTGCATCATTCTAAATCTTTAAGCTTTAAGTTTTCTTATTTACCTTACACTGGATTTATGTAGGAAATCAAATACGAACCTAATGTCATGTGCGAGCACATTGATAAGAAGCTCAGCTTTCGTAGCAGTCAGGTTTATCAATTGTAAATTCATTGAATTTGGCAAACCAAAAAATTCTATATTTCTCAAGCCATGCGTCACATGATGTCCTTTTTCTCTTGGCTATACTCAGCTTGAAGATGGTGACATAATTTGCTTCCAAAAGTCTCCTCAAGGTCTGAGCAGTGAAGAATGCAATTATCCTACTGTCTCTGCTTTTCTGATTTATGTGCACAATCGCCAGGTATCTCTTTGATGGCTAAACCATTTGCATTTGTAGATTTCGTTAGTGGGTTCACCTGTTTGGTACTCTCATAGTTCATTCTAGTTGTTCTTTTATGTCGACCAGCTGTGATTAAAAAATAGGGATTATTTTAAGCACTAGCAGTCATATTTTCATCCAGAAACTTCATTTCTGTTTTATGTAGCTTGTTTGATGGTTGATAGGTTGTTCGCTTTCGTTCATTGGAGAAGCCAAAGGAAGATGAATTTTGTCTGGAATTGTGAGAATCTTGGTTTATAAATCTTTGAACTCTTTGATTTTATTCTTGTAGTTGAACTGTTCCATTTACCTGTTTCCAAGGGATTATCTTCTTGATATAAGTATAAAATTTCCAGGTCAAAGCAAAACAATTATGATGAAGTTGTTGAATATGTGGCCCGGCGTCTTGGCTTAGATGATGCATCTAAAATTAGGCTTACATCCCATAACTGTTATTCACAGCAACCAAAGCCACAACCAATCAAATATCGAGGTGCTGAACGACTTACAGACATGCTTATTCATTATAACCAGGTGGTATATGATTGTGATATTAAACTTGTAGCTTTCTCAGTTGATTTTTGTTTGGTCCGAGTTTGTCTGTTGACAACAGCTTTCCATTCCATGTCTGTTGAATATATAGATTTCAGATATACTATACTATGAAGTGCTGGATATCCCTTTGCCTGAACTGCAAGGCCTAAAAACTTTGAAAGTTGCTTTCCATCATGCCACTAAAGATGAAGTGAGTGCTTCAAGGACCAGTCCTCTGGATTTTTTTGTTTTTTTTTTGTTTGTCTTTTTCTTTTTTTTATGGGTGTACAATGTTTCCCTGGATCTTTCAATGCCATTTCCAAAACTATTCAGGTTGTTATTCACACTATCAGATTACCAAAACAGAGTAGTGTGGGGGACGTCATTAATGATCTCAAGAGTAAGGTAAGACCTGGAAATCATCCTGCTGCAAAATGCATGTAGAGTAAAAGATAAAAGTATTTGTGTTAAGATACTCCACATATTAATTCAAAGTCTTTTTTAGTAAATGTATGCTCCTAGTCACGTTTAGATAATTTTTAAAGATTTCTAGTAGCATGAATCCCACATTAATTTATTGCACTCCTATTTCAGGTTGAGCTGTCTCATCCAGATGCAGAACTGAGATTGCTGGAGGTTTTCTATCATAAGATTTATAAGGTACTTGATTCTGCTTATTACTCCCTCTGTCCCTCTGCAGATGAGTCGTATTCCTTTTTCAATTGTCCCACTGTAGCTGAGTCATTTCTTTTTTTGGCAAAAAGTACTTTACTCTCTCTTCATCTCTCTACCTTTTTCCTTTCTACTTTATTCTCCTTTTACTTAACTCTTTTAAAACATTTTTTCTTGAATCTCGTGCCGAAAAGAAATGTCTCTACTATAGAGGGACGGAGAGAGTATATTAATTACTATCATGGTATAGCAGTTAGCAGCAAGACTTGAGACATAAATGTGTAGTTACTTTATCTTATTTGATAAATGAGTGAGCTTATTCAGGTAGTATTACATAGTCATATTATCCTACATAATTGACTTTTAGTTTTTTGTTCTAAATCCATAAATGATTGTTCATGGTGTTATAGCTGCTGTTAGTGCCTGCTTATTTTCCATCTTTGTTTCATGCGAGTACATTTTTTTTCCTGCTGTTATTAGCTCTTTTGCATACTGGGTTTTCTTTAACATTTTTTACATCCAAACTTTTTGGAGGCACTAAATACATGTAAATGGAGTCTATAGATTTGCTGTTGTTAACCCTATGGTTGCAGAGTTGCTGCTAAAACCCATAGTTAAAAAATATTCGCTATAGTTTAGCACACGTACTTGCATCCTTGTTAGTGCTTTAACTAACTTTGATGTTTATTACAATTGATTTTTGCAGTCCACTAAATTTATGATGTTCTAAGGTTCTAATGCAATTCTATTATGAAAATTGAAAACATTATTTCTGTTGTTTGTCTTCAGATATTCCCGCTCCAAGAAAAGATTGAAAATATAAATGATCAATACTGGACGTTGCGTGCTGAGGAGGTACTCTCTCTTTCCCCCTGTCCCTGTTCCTGTGCACCTAATGTTTACTCCTTGGATAGCAGTAGTACAGTAATAGTAGGTATTTGAACCTAGCAGTAAACAATGGGGTGTATTTGAGCATCTTCTGTATCTCTTTTCCCTATTTATGGGTCTGTCGTAGAATTCAGAAACATACAAAAGAAGGAAATATTGTTCGCATGATAGCATGAATATAATTTTTTAAACATGAGCTTGAAAATATTCATATTTTTCTTTGTGATGCAGATACCCGAGGAGGAGAAAAACCTTGGTCTTAATTATCGCTTGATCCATGTATACCATTTTATGAAAGATACTGCTCAAAATCAGGTTGTAATTAAATTAGATGCTTGAAAATGTGTAGTCTGACATACACATTTGTACTCCTGCATAGTGAAATTTTACTTCTTCAAATTGATATTCAAGTTGCCTCTCTTGTTCTCCTTACAGCAGATCCACAATTTTGGAGATCCCTTTTTCTTGGCCATTAATGATAACGAGACTTTGGGTGAGATTAAAATGCGCATACATAAAAAATTGCATGTTCCTGATGAGGAGTTCTCCAAGGTATGTTGTTCTCTCTTTTGAAATGTCCTGATAGAAAACCTGTGGAATGGGGATGTTTTGCTTTTCCTCTTTTTGGATATCATTTTTGTGTTGATAATTTTGGAACATCCCAGTGGAAGTTTGCATTTTTATCTTTGGGTCGGCCTGAATATCTTCAAGATTCAGACATCGTGTCCAGTCGTTTTCAGGTAATGATTTCCTTATTGCTTCAAGATTCTTTCCTCATATATATGTGATTTTCTCACCTTTATTTCACTTACGTGTTGCAGAGAAGAGATGTTTACGGTGCTTGGGAACAATACCTTGGACTAGAGCACTCTGACAACACTCCAAAGCGGTCATATGCAGCTAACCAGGTTAGTACTTATTTGAAGCTGTTTCACTTTATAATATCCGGTCCTCTTAATTCAAAATAGATGTATAGTTGGGAACTACTACTATAATTTTCCTTCTTTCTCTGTTTATTAGTGAAACCATACAATTATCTTGATTACTTTCTTATTGCTTCCAATCATTGAATTGGAATTTTTTTAAAGATGACTGGTGGCAGCTCAATACTTTCATGGCACCTCAATCCTTTCAATTTATAAGTAGCTCCTGCTCTTAGGTGGTACATGCCATGGACGTTGTTTGTAAAAGCATACGTCTTTTATAGGGATTTTCTTGGCAGCTAAAATTCTTTCACTGCACTGCAGTTTCATATTGGTGCTTTAATGCGGAAAACTTTCCTTTACTTCTAGACTAAGTACGTTTTAATGAAACAGTCATTTTAAAATGATATGCAACTCATCTGCTTGCCACCTCCTTTTAGATTCCCTTTGTATGGTGAATCACAGTATATCGAAAGATGATTCTCTAGTACTGTAGACAAAATTGCCCTTTCAATACAAGGAACATATGCCTAAGTCACTATGTTATTTTAATATACTAGTGGTATTGCAACATCATGTCTGGCTTCTGATGCAAGTTGGAGAACTGTTAGATTCTGCCAAGTTAGACAGTCAACTAGTTGCTTTTATTGAGGAATTTCTGGTGAAGGAAATCCAATCTACAATGTTATTTAACCATGCACTCTCCTTCCTTGGTAATATATGTACATTTGGTCCTAATCTGTTTTACCTTGGCATTGTAGAATCGGCACACGTTTGAGAAACCTGTCAGAATCTACAATTAGTACATACCCAAGAGCTGTGCATTGGATGTGTAAAGGAGTGAACTTGGAGAGGGAATAGAATTCAAGCGGATCAAAGGCATATCATGTCTATATGCGCGTCACAAGTACAAGCAGTGTGGTGAAAAAATTGTGGTTTTATGGAAACAAGGCATAAAAGCTGTTAATAGCTGATGTAGCCTCAAAGTCAATCAAAGGTTCTTCCTCCACACCTATACATAGTTTTACGAGTTACCTTGGTATATTTCCATCTTAAGATTTTATTGTAATTAGAAATGCATAAGATTTTTGGCGGGGATGTATAGAGGGTATAGCTGTGTATTTATACTTTTCCATTTTTGCCCTTGTATTTCCTGTTTGTTCTATAACCATATGATTTTGAGTAGACCCTAGAAGAAACAAGTATTGATTGGAGATATGTATGATTATACAGGGAAACTAATTGTTTTAAGTCACTCAATTAGATGTGGAGTGGCGCTTCTTTTCTCAACTGATTTCAGTATCATCACATTTACATCCTTTGTCGTCTCTTGAACCTTTTTTTTACTAATAAGAGATTCGACATTCTAACTACCTTCTGAGCTTGAAATTATTTTGTATTCTACTTAAATACTTCTGGACCCCTACTTCATTGGAGCAAGAATTTATTTTGATGAATATATTTGTTGCCAGAAGCAACAGAAATTTAGACACTATGACTCAAGTCTTAACCCCATCCTACCCTGCCCATCAACACCATGGAGTTGACATCATAGTTCCATTAATGCATCTGAATCCATTTTCGTGAGATCCTTCGTCTCTATGTTTTAGAGTAAAACGATTTTCTCCATGAAGTGGGCATGGAGAGGCATCGAGAAATCAGGGAGGGCGATTCGAGAAAGCGTCTGTAGAGATCGGCATCTACGCACCAGGCTGAGATTTTAAACTTTGAGCTAGTAGTTTGCCAACAAAATTTGAAAATTTTAATAGCCAGAAGAAATGGATGATTTTAATAGCAAAATATTGAACATTGTTTTCTACCATATCTGACAAGATTTTCCCCAGAATTTTCATAGTATTCAAAACAATCACATCATGTAAGAAACTCAGTAGGAAATTATTCGGGCATATCACCGTGAAGGAAAAATCTCTAACCTGAAGTGCCCACCGTAGATCTTAATACTGCTGATGCAGCCACTACACTTGGTGTGTACTCAAAAGACGGATTACATATCGAGTGTGCATCTACTTTTTGTTGAGGATCCAGCAAACTCAGAAACTTATTGGCAGCAGTAATCTGTTGTTGGCGAAGGCTCTCATCGTGCATCAACTCCCTGCGTTACAACTGTTTAAGCACTACTCACTTCACACAACATATCGAAATGTAAGTTCAATCTAGAGGTACTCTGCCCATCTTACCTGGGGACCTATCTATCTTAGAGAATATATTAAAAGCGTGAAAATATACGTATTCCATACTTTTCCGTCAAATAGAACACGCCCTAACGAGAAAAAGGATAAAACCACGAAAACGAGTAAAATGTTAGAGGAAGTGGGACTTACAGGAGCACTGGAGCTAACTGTGGAGGAGTGCACGCTTCAAAAAGAGTTTCAGGGATTATAGGTGAATCTAGGACAATATTTGGAAGTGAGATGTAAGGTACTTTAGCTTTATATCGTATGAACCATTCAGTCAGGATATGTGCTCGATATGCAACAACACAAGGTAAACGAGCAAGCTGCATTTCCACTGCCACGGTCCCAGACGTGCATAGTGCTATCTGACTTGCCTGTGCAAATTTTGAAGTCAGTTACAAGTATTCAGAGTGAATCCAATACTAAATGTATGATATACTAGGGGGCGAGATGGTACAGCTAGCAAAGTGCAATAAGGAAAGCAAATTCAGAAAATCATTTCTGAAGCTACGTCAGCAGCGAGCAAATAAATGGTGAAACTATATCGGAAAAGTGTCGCCACCTAACAAATGAATTTACAACCATGCTTAATCAATTTGGTCTTCTTGACATGAAGAAGAGACCTTTCATTATCAAGCATGCAGAGAGAATACTGTGAACACTTACACTGAATGCATTGTACTTCATGCATGTCGATCCACCCGGAACCAATACAACAGGTACAGGCCACTTGTGAACAGTGTCACTTATATACTCTTGCACATGCTTATTAGGTGCCACATGGATTACTACTGTCAGCTCCGAGAAGGAATCCTTGATTAGTTCCAAAGTGCGTGCATATATTGGAAGCATGCGGGTGACCTCTTGCAATCGGCTTCCGGGCAGCACAGAAATGATTTTTGATCCTTAATAACAAAAGTAAATGATCAGTTTGCAACTTATATGAACACATAACCACTGCCACTCCCTTATGTTTTTATCAATTTTTACACAGATCGACTCACTTCAAGATTGACTACTGATTCTCTACCTTATGTAATAACTAACAATCTGTAAAGCTAACTATATATTATTTAAACAAAAGAAGACAACCAACCAATGTAGGTATAATACCTAGAGATTAAATTAGTTTAATGTACCTGAGGGCACCCCATATTTCTTTCTAAATTCCTCGCCATCACCTTGAACCTTCCACTCCCTGTCCATGTAATTGTCATTCTGCGAAGAAAAACATTAAACTAGAACAAAAAGAGACAGGAAAAATCTACAAATTTGAAGTAAACCATCCTTTTGTTCCGAATTAGAGCACCATGAGGCCATCAGTCAGACTCGAAAATGGATAAGGGAGCATTTTTAGTCGGTTTCTCATTTTGTTAAAATGGAACAGGGAAGAAAACGAGCATCGATGGTCATGAATGGCCATCAACGGTTGAGCATCAAACAAGAGAGTTCACCTTGAGGTCGAAAACATCTTCTAGTGCTGGATGGCCGACAAATGTAGCAGGGAGTCCATATGATCTACAGATTTGTGCCTCAAACGGAAGGATACAGAACAAATGATCGACAAACCCCACAAGTCCTTTAAGTCTCGATTCACCTCCTCTCCACGCCCAAAATGATGGAGCTACATAGTGAAAGTGTTGAGGAGTAGCAAGTCCTTGTGGACCATATCTAGCTGCAAAAAGCATTTTTCCCATGTTCCTACACATTTTTATTTAAATAAGACATCCTTTGAAAAAAGGCAAGGGCAGTTATAGCAAAATCACCTCGCAAATGCTTGAGAAAGCGGAAGGAAAAGCCCTTGGAGTCAACTGTGAGCACAACATGTGGCTGAAAAGCTAGCGCTGATTCAACCGTCTGGTTTAGCCTGAGCTGGAATTAAACATTAGTGAGTACTACTAATTAAAGTAGGGAGTATTGGCGCCTAATATCACAAAACTTTCCAAAAATTTGATTTTTCGCATGAACTTGGCATATTATATTACAAACTTATATAGTTGTTGCATTTTTACCACCGGCATTCTGGGGGGACTTTGTAATCATATAACTATCATTTTTCAGTGATAACCATATCTGACATGCTATGATGGTAAGAGAATGTACTCAGATTTTTTCGCCAGTGATAAAAATGCAACAACTAATATTAAATGACATGTTTAAAGTTCGTGTGAAAAAACAAACATTTGAAAAGTTTCGTGATATCAAGCGGCAATACCCCATTAAAGTAAAAAGCATTGGAAATTTCAGAGTTGGGATTGGTGCAGTTAGAATTACCCTAAACTTGGTGAGATGCGGCAATAATTCCCAAATGCCCATGACAGCAATATCCTCCATGGGAAACAAGGTATCCAACCCTTGCTGCGACATCATCAATCTAAAGGTATTCTAATGCTTTAATCAAATCAGCTTTAGATTATTTGGGTGAACCAAATCAGAGTAATTTCTTACCCTCCAACGCCTGTGAAACGAACGGGAAAAGGGGAAAGCTTTCTTAAAGAATTCATAAAACGAGACGCAATAATGTCGCCAGAAACCTCCCCAGCGACGATGAAAACTCTCAGCTCCCCATCTTTGGAACCCACACTTTCTCTGCCTAAAACTGACAGGGACCTTTTCCCTACGCACAAAAACTTCAATCCAATCTTCGCAGTTTTCACAAACATAGCTTCTCTGCTTCACAAAAAGAAAAGTATTTCACCAAACACACAAAAACCTCGTATCCCAATCTGTAGTTTCCGTCTTTAAAACTACTCCCTCCGTCCAATTGAAGGTGACTCATTGTCCTTTTTAGTTTGTCCCAACCAAGATGATCCATTACTTAAAATGGAAACACATTTATCTCTACTTTATCCTTCTCTCTTACTTTACTCTCTCCTCTTAACACACAAAAATTAATTGCATAAAATCTCGTGCCGCCCAAGGAAGGGGTCATCTTCCTTGGGACGGAGGGAGTATAAAATTTGAGAACTGAGTTTTATAAAACTAGTGCAACACTTAATGCCATAATTTATAGTAGTATATTTATTGAAAATATTTTAACTAGTAGTATACATGTGTATTTTATAAAAGAGTAAAGGCTAAAACTAATTTTGAACATATCTTCATTTTATGATTTTGGTCCTATACTTTATCTTTTGAATTTTTGCATCCTGAATATCTCGGATCACAATTGGTCCAACATTAATAATTCCGTCAATTGTTAAACGGTTTTAACCCAATTTTAACCGATTTTTAAACGATTTTAACCCGAATGGGACCGTTAAAACCATCAAAATCGGTTAAAATCGGGTTAAAACCGTTTAAAAATTGACGGAATTGTTAGTGTAGGACCTGTGATCCGAGTTGAAATGTTCAGGATGCAAAAATTCAAAAGATAAATAGTATAGGACCAAAATCATAAAATGGTCATATGTTTAGGACCAGTTTTGACCTTTACTCTTTATAAAAAGAGCATATTACATGTGAAGTCATAAACTTTTAAAATAGTTTGGTTTTTCTCGTGAACTTTAAATGTTGCATGAAAAGTTATAAACTTTATTGGATTATATAAGTTTCTCATCCGACCCAATAGATTTCCGACACAAACTTATCTTATGTGGTGCGCCGGAGGCGTGACTTGTCAAATGACAAATTTAGGATTCAATTCGAATTGTGGAATTAATACTACTTTTATACTGAATTTGATTTGTATATTTTCATTTTTGCTACTTGTATGTTCGTGGTATATCTTCAAAGATTGCAAAGATAGAAGAGAAACAATCAGAATTAGTATAGTTTTGCCATGTCAAGTCTCGCCATGTAGGATAAGTTTGCGTCGGAAATCTATCAGATTAGGTCGGATAGGAAATTTACACAATCCCATAAAGTTCATGACTTTTCCCAAACACTTAAAATTCACGAAAAAAACCAAACTATTTTGAAAATTTATGACTTTATGAGCAATTTAATCTTATAAAAAAGAAAAGAAATGGCAACATATATCATAAATATTTGGCAAACTAATCTCCTAGGCAGTAAACAGCTTTTTCTCTCTTACAAATAAAAACTGTACATGGAGAAAATATAACGGATTAAATTAAGTTAAACCGAATAAAATCCGTGGATGGTGTATTACAAAACATATAGTGGGACGTACTAAAAAAACAAAATATAACATGATCACCTATAACCTCAACAGTTATACAGCTTTTCCCTGGACTAACTCTTACTAGGGGAGGGGGATGTATCGTACTTGTCATAAGCCAGACTTACTCCAACACTAAATTACAATTATAATTGGAATTCAGACATCTTTAAACAAAGAATTTATATTGTTTAGCATCCTACTCACGAATGCGTGGTAGCAGAAAGCCGAATCCGGAGTTCTCACCCATTAGAGGAGGAGGATCAATGTCAGCGATGTCTATCTCATCCATTGACTTTGATATTTCATCCACGGAGAAAGGTATGCTGCAATTCACCATCAATTTCATCAAAAGTTGCCATATTTAGTAAAGAAGATAAGATACTGCTGAAAACACAAAAGAGAATAGAGCATATCTTTTAATATCTTGCCTGAGTCATAGATATTAGGATTTAGGTTTCAGTTTATCTACTTGCCTTTTCTTTGTCGGTTCTATCCCGAGTCAGATTAGAAGAGTCGAACCATGGATTTTAGAATTTTTATATATATATATAGGGGCGCACTAGGGTGCCCCCTTATTTAGAGTCACAACGTACATCCAATCTGGTGCTGTCACGTGGCACAAAACATGCAATATTTTAAACACAAATGCAATCTAGTTGTATATGCATTTCCGCAGATTGCATTTTAGTCGTAGGTAAATTGCATTTTATAGTATTGAGTTTTGCATTTTCACATAAATTGCATTTTATATTGTTAAGTTTTGCATTTTCACATATATAAATGCAATCCGTCCATATATAAAATGCAAATTAAACAGTCAATATCTAAAATGCAAAACTTAACAATAAAAAATGCAATCTGCATATAACAAAAATGCAATCTGCCGAAATTCATTTACAGCTTCTACAAATATATATTGCATTTTAGTTTTACAATATTGCATTTTTTTGCCACGCGGCTGCACCAGATTGGATGTACGTTGTAACTTTAAAATTAGTTGTTATACTAGTACATCTCTATATATATATCTATATACATTCATTGAGAACTAACATATTCTTGCTCTTAAATTCCCCCACAAATTCCACATAAAAGAGCATAAATACAAGTAAAAGGCTGGTATGTATGGACGTAAATACTCTATTGATAGAAGAGAGAAGAAGAATGTTCTTTGTTTCAATTTATTCAAGCTACAATGTCTACGGTTATTCAATCTCTCCATAGTTCTTTATTCTTTTCCATTCTCCCTTTAAAGTATATTACAAATGCCAAAAGTCTATACGTAAAACTTCTTCTCTCCGGTTTTAATCTCATGCCACCTTTTGAATCAAAAACCTCAAGACATCTTTTGAAGTTTTACATCTCAGGTCAGTTAAATATGTTTTTGATCTTATTATATTCATTGAAGTATATGCAGAATACCAGATAGTAGATGCTAACCTGGAATCGTCATCCAACAAAAACGAACTGCTTACTGCATTATTTGAATCTTCCGTCATCAACACTCTCATATTGGATATAACCTAATTGAAGTACAAAAAAAATGTTTTTTGATTAATGCAACCAAGATGCACGTTTACATAGTCCCTCTCTCTGCACGGTGGAGTTGAACCTAATTTGGTTTTAAAAAAACTTACTTCTGAAGACACGCTATGTGTGCCATACTTGTCATCCCAATACATCGTACTGATCCGGTACAATTGTTGAATGCTCAGCACCTGTTCATTGATAGGAAGAATATGTTCAAAAGTAATGAATGTACTATGAAACTCTCATTGAGTTTCAGCATGCAACATTCTACTCACTGGGCAAAGTTCATGACTTATCTCATCCAATGTTTTCTTCGGTTTTAGGTGTACAACCTGGAGTTTCAAAATTAATTTTATATGGTGTCTGAGGGAAAGTTAATAATGCTTATCAGATCTGGAACAACACTAAATACATTACCAGAAATCCAATGGCCTGTCTAATATGTTTGAGCTCATCCCAAGCTACACCTGCATACTGCATTATGTCTAAAGATATTAATCTCTTAGGATTTGCTAGGCTGAAAGAAAAACTAGAAGATACTTGGACGGACCTTTTCAGTTGCCGTGCTACACCACTGCTCTAATTCAGCAAGTCCAGCTTTAACATATTCCCCATTGCTAAATGAGCAACATTCTCGTCTTAATAGAAGACTGCAGTCATGAACAGTTTAATGGATGACATTTAAATTTAATGAGAACACTCAAGATCTTGAAAGAGAAAAGCAAACATATAGTAAACCTGTTGAATAGTTGAACATTGATAAAAGAAAATATCTGTGTGAACACCTTGCGGACTAACATAGGTGGTACCTGACAGGATGCAGAAGGAATATATTGACAACTGGTAAAACTGGTAAAAGGAATATATTGACAACAAACAGGTGGATTTCAGATAAACTAAATATCAAACAAAATTTTAAAGATTGGCACCTGCAAAACCAGCTGAGTTTGACCATAAAAATAAAATCCAAGAATCATCCAGATTAAACAAGAAAGATGGTTTATAGGAGAAAAAGTCTTTACTGACATGATTCTCTTTCAAAGTGTTCAAAAAGTTCCCGAGGCTGCTCACTATTCCCTGCCAGTGAGCAATCAAAGCTTGCTGGGCTGCTGTGTTTGGAACTGAACGAGATGACCCCTTAACTATGCTCGCTCTAGAAGTTCTTGGTGCCTGTTAATGGACACGTGCAACGTGTAGAATGTGATTAGAAAAGGACTGCATTGGCTTATTTTGGAGTAGGTACATGATCAATTTCAGTACCTGAATACATAAACCAAGCAATGGAGATATCTCCTTCTTTAGATTATCTCGTATCATTCCATAGATTTTCTCAACATATGCTGTAAGTTGCTGCTTGAACAACAAAGCAGGATATTTGGCTTCCACCTGGCGTAAGGTATCTACTCCACCAGGTAGGCCAGGAAGATTTACTCCTGGCGGAGTTCCTCGGAAGCTCTGAAAGAAGAGACAGATAAAAGTTGTCCACCCTTTCAATATAATCAGAAAGGGAAAGGAATCCATACATTTGACGTTGACATCCTGCCAAATAAAGTAGCTGTGGATGACCGACGACGTAGAGGAGCCATTCCAGCTGCACCACTTGCTTTCAGTGTACGCTGGAGGAGAAATAGTAGGGTAGAAGCATTTGATAACCAATAGGACAACATATCATTGTTTTCCTGGATTTTCTGAAAATGGAGAAAGCAGCATGTTTAAGAATTGTGATATAGTGAAAGGTATTAAAGGCAATAGAAAGAAAAAATCTCACTTGATCACTGATAACAGAAGTAACAATAACCAATCATGAATCCCAGGAAAATAATGCTGAAAGAATGAAAAACGCGAGTCCACAGGATCTTAATTCCAGCATATGTACTAATTCAATTACATAATTCTTCCACAAGAACAAATCTTTTAGCTCCATCCCTTTTTAGTGTAGCCCCACATAAATTTTTCAATTAAGGAAAACACGAGATAACTATCAAAACGAAAAGTAGGGATAGAGATCTCCACATCCCACATGGAAACTCTCAAGAATTGATCTCTACCAGTTCCCTAATTGTTCAAAACACTTAGGTGACGGCCAGTATGCAGATTATAAGTGGAAAATTGGAAATGGTTGAACCAAGAAATATCAGTCATATGGTTAGTATACACAAGGATGGAATGATTAAACCTCAATAGCATGACCTATTGTCTGGATGATACGGTCAAACACACTTGTCCGCTCAACTTCAAATGACCTCCACTGTAGAAGACACTTGTAGATGATACATGCTGCTATCGGCCTGTTTCCAGAAAAGCCCAAGGGCTGGGATATACAGCGAATGAGCAGCTCCTGATTTTCCTGTTGCTTCTCATTAAGTGATTTCTGAGGTCTGTCATCAGCTTCAAAAGATGTTGGGCTACGGGGGCTGTGTGCCTCCTAATACAATTTGAATTGCATGAAAGTTAAAGGCATAGTTAAAAAGGTAGCATTTTCAAGGAAATAACATTTAATGGAAGAACATTGATTACCACATGGAGCTTGATATCCCCAAACCCATGGCTACTATCAGTCCTCTGTGATTTGCAAATGCCATTAGCTTTCATATATCTGCATAGTCAAAAGGTCTCCATCAAACCACAAGGGAGTCGTGCATATACCTGCATGATTGATCTAGTGCGTCCAGAGAGAAATTTATTTGGCGCCATAGTCACAGCCTGTTGACGAAGAACTTTATTTTCTGACTCCACATTATTCAGCTTCTCTTCCACCCTGCGAGAGAGAAGTTTGTTTAGCTTTCAGCATTTGTCATATTTGCAAATGATACTATAAATGGTTGCTACGCCGGTAGCCATTACTGTCCTATTTCTTTCTAGAAGGAGCAATTTAGATTGCACTACCCCTCGAAGAATACTGTTGGCCATGCCAACGGCTCAATAGGAAATAAAAAATTCTGAAAGTCATGATCATAACTAGTCATTGTTGATTCGTTCATGGTGACATTTACATAAAACAAAAGACAGCTTTTGAGGAAAATGTAGAGACAGATGGATAGATGATGCAAACAACAGAAGAGGGTTCAGTCCATTGCAATGGTTTGAAAATAAATTAGGAGAAGCAACAGAAGATAAGCTAGCCAAGGGCGTGCAGAAAAGTGGAGGATGATGGTAAGGGTGGATAGATTATTCCACATTGTAAATCTGGTAAATTACCTTATTATTTAGTGGGAAGAGAACATATAAAGCTCATGGAATATCCAAATAAAGCTGATCTTGTCCATGATCCAATAGTGAATGCCTCATTCCACTCCCCCCGGCTAATACTATTCCAAGATAATTCACTGTTTTTCCATATAACCAGTTTAATGGACTATTTCTAGCTTTAAACCGTAGGGAGTAATTATAGATTATAATAGCGAATAAAGATGAAATATGCTCTTCTAATGTAAGCACAAATGGGAAACACTTCTTTGTCATTTGATTACCCTTTCAATGATTCCTGTAATTGTTGAATTTTCTTTTCTGCCTCCTCTAATTTTGCACGCCTCTCCTCACTAGATTCCTTTTCCAAAGCATAGTTCTTTCGCAATTCTTCAGAACTTTCCTGTTCATGTTGCAAAGAAACCTGCCAAGAAAATAGTTTAACCATAAATATTTTGAGCCCGTGGGAGAAGACTATTGAATCTTTAGCTGCTTTTCCAGCATATCCTAACTCAGTTTGGAAAAGGATGCATTCAGTATGACCTTTGAATTAGATTAATTCCTTGATCCATTAAAAGTGGCAGAATCCCTGTGTAAGCAGATCATTCACAGGTAACTAGTTCGAGCAGATACTCATATACCAGAGACTAGTATTGACTAGAAGTCTAAGTGTACATATACGGTTCAGTAATTCATTTTCCGTATTTTCCGTTATTTAGCACATAAGCCTGATCAAGATGTTTGTGAGATTAAATGGAGCTTCTAATAGAGTGATGTTACATGTATTATTAGAGGTCTCGGATGGAGACTTAAGCAAATGGCAAGAATAAATTGCTATGATCTGGAAAATACACATGCATGCTATGGCAGGTAGATCCCAAACAAAAAACTTGAAGGATATGAAATCAACTCTGCATGTAAATATGACTTATACATTAACATACCAGTGTCTCACCTTTATGTTGTCAAGTTCACCCTTTAAAGATTCAATTTTCTCAGTATCTTCAACATAAACTGGGGTTTCCTTGATAA
Source organism: Salvia hispanica (assembly GCF_023119035.1). Classification (NCBI taxonomy): domain Eukaryota; kingdom Viridiplantae; phylum Streptophyta; class Magnoliopsida; order Lamiales; family Lamiaceae; genus Salvia; species Salvia hispanica. The sequence continues at coordinate 10,117,884 of NC_062966.1, forward strand.
CAGGAGGTGCTTCTTCAATTGCCTTTTTGGAAGCTTCCCGTTCCTTGATAACTAGAGCATTCGCTTCATCAACTTTCTTCTGCATTTCTTCCATAGAACTCTGCAACTTTGCTATCTCTTGATTTTTTGCCTCTTCCAAGTCAACCTGCATGATGAATGAATGATATGAAAGCAAACATACACACCATCGATCAATTTTCAAGCTGTATTCGTTGTTTGCTTCTTTCAGTTGTCACGCAATGGATGCTATATATACACACACATCCAGAAGGCAATCACTTGCACAAGAAAATAGCATACCTTCAATCGTTTTTCAAGCTGTAAACGCCACGTGAGGTCCTCTAACTGTTTTTCTAGTTTATCTTTAGCCTCTTTGAGTGCACCTGTATCCCTTGCAGCCTGCAGAGGATTGCAAGAAGTGTTCTATAAGTTGGAAAGAAACAATATATCATATAACCAAAATCATATTTGCCATACCAGTCATAACTTACAGAATAATATTAAAAACATTTTTCTTATGCCCAAGGACAAAATTACGGGACTGTGTATGAGATGTTCTTCTGATAAATATGAAAGCCTTAATGCTGATATTAACTTTAAAATCAGTTTTCGATTGACAATGAAGGCAGTTTCAACAATATATCATGCTTCAGATATACAAGTTAGAGGAGAATTACTATTTCAATATTAATATGCTATTAACGCCTACCATTTTAAGCTTCCGCAGTTCTCTTTTGGCTACTCTTCCTCTCCATTGACATTGTGCAACTATGGCTCCCGTCTTTAGCTTTTTATAGTAAGATGAAGCTCTATGCCTCCGGCATTGAGTCTAAAAAATATAAGCCGCAAGCTGAAGGTTTCATAGGACACGCCAAAATTTTCTGTGACATAAAAATAAGTTGGTACCTGAATAATAGTCGCGGCTTTAGTTCGCTTCATATATCTAAATTTTTTATGTGCGTCCATGCTACGTAAACCTGTTTGTATAACAAGAACAGATCTCTGGAGTGTGTTATAAGCTTTTCTAGCTAGGAATTTGAGTGTGTTCCGTTGAACTTTCAATGCAGCTGCTTCTGTTTTCATGCTCCCGAAACGGTGGCATGCTAATCTGCCTGAAAGAGTAGAACAGCATAAAAATTCCATAGCAGACAAACTAGTGACTTGACTAGAAAAAAGGGAGGGGCGACACAGTTGCAAAACACCAAATGCACATCTCTAAAAAATACAAAGTAATTTAAACAGATTTTTACCACACTGCATAATACTTATCAAAAGCTCTAAAGTTCTAGGTGTCACCTCTGCAAAATGATTGCAGCTGTATGGAAGCCTCTCTCATAGCTATGAATCGTTTACGAGCAATATGTGTCCGTCTACGCTGTTGTATAATTTTTGCTGCAGAACTAAGAACTTCTGTTCGACGAGCATCCAGCTCAGCCATTTGACCTGCTCTTAGGAAGACCTTTGTTTTTCCTACCTGTATAGTGATTAAAAGATATTGAGTTAAGATTCCCTCTGTACCATTAAAAGAAGTACACAATGCATGAAATTACCATGAAGTAGAGCTGATATTGGGTGTGTAATATTCCAAGGGGTGTCAGTTAGCGTATATAGACAGGCAGTAGGTTCGTGAAGGTAAAAATGGTTTAATGGTGTTTAATACAATGGGAGGGGGAATTGAGTTTAGTTTTATGGACATTCTAACAACCAGTACTTGTTTCTAAATTAATTTGTTCAAATTTATTGACCATGTTTTAAGTGAATAATATTTTAGAAACACGAGTAGCAGGTCTTAATAAAAAAATGTGGCTCTCTTTGTTTCTTAATTAATCAATTCATTCTATCCTGGTGTAACCATCAGTTTTTCCATTTTAGACTCCAAGACCATGGCAAGGATGGAGTAGAAATGCATGAATGAAGCAGAGAAATGAGGGGTAAGCAAATTGAAGGAAGGCTGACCACAGAGGGAGATGGGAGAGTAGTGCAGAGGTAATGAAGCGGAGGGGAGCTCAAGAGATGATGGTTTTCAAGGATATTCTGGACTTCACAGTGCAATAGAAGAAACCTCTCTATGCCACAGAAACATTAATGCACACTTTTTTTTTAAATGTTTGTAAGGTGAGGGAAACACATTTAGTGGTTTACTTTAATTGGGTGAGAGATAGATACACACACACACAGAGGAACCATTACACTCAAACAGTAGTACTAGTACAAGGATTATTTTATGTAAAAAATTATCCTTATACCTGGAAACCTTTTATCCCTTTCTTTTCCAAAATCTTCTTGCATGCCAATTTTTCGTCATAACTGTGCATAAGAAAGAACTTTGCTTTTACAATATGATTCTTCCAAGAAAACAAGCTATTATATATAACAACAATTCAGCACCAGGATAGATAATAAGGGTGTATATAGCTTTTCTTGTATCAGCAATAAAACGACAGTAAATGAGCTGTTTGTTTAAGTATGTAACTGAGTACAGATTAGAGCCTCGAATTCATCAAGCTATACCTGCCTTGCAAAGCTTCAGTTGCAAGAAGCCCGAATCTGTTCAAGAATTCAAAAAAAGGACGGCGTGTCGGATATCCAGCACAACTTATCCTGATTGCTTCTAAAACACCCTGAATCAATAGTTTGTGATCAAACAAATAACAAACCTAAAACCAGATTGTTCTAATGCAGCCAATGGGAAGGATAAGACCAGAAGAGAATAAAATATCGAAATAACTTACACCGCAACGTAGCTGCTGCAGAATGTTCTGATTCTCAAATATAGCTGGTTTAAGAAGATTATTTGGCTTTACACATCTAACGTAGTGAGGTTCAGTAGCACTTAGAGTCTCCATCAATTGTTGTAGTTGCAACTGCATGAGGAGATAATGAATTTTAAAAAAAAAATAGTTTTCGTATGTCTCATTTTCCCAGAGAATAACGATGATAGATATATATCTTAAACAAAATTGTACTACTATCTTTTTTATGTGTTGGTGCACACACATAAAAGTAAAATTCCATCTGGAATTAATCATGAGCGCCTTAACCTTAAAACGGGAACCAATAGAAGAAAACTTCGCAGATTTTGAGCTCTCTTCAGCTATTGGAGGGAAAAGCCCTGCTACAAAAGGACATTTGGAAGCACCTAAAAGATCTTGATGTTCAGGTACAACATAGTCCTTATTTTTGTCCAAGAAATGGTCAGACTGGTATTGAACCTGAAAATTATATGATGTCGGAATTAAAAGCCTTGGCTTTTAAGCACAATGAGTTAAAGAGCGAGTGTAACATAACATGCCTCCCCAGCATAATGCCCAACAGTAAAATCGGTACGTGATAATTTTGGCTTGATGAAGCGCTTATGAACTTTAAAAGTCTGATAGAGCTTATTACAGAATGTCTCATGAGTTGATTTTGGGAACATACTGCAAAAAGTAAAGATATTATATTAGAAAATGGAATGTATAATTATTCATAGGCCTACAAGTTGTTCCAAGAAATAAATGAAACCAAATTGAGAAAGAACTAAATCTAGGGCTTACTAGGAAAATAATGTGAGAGGAATATATTCTCAAAATAATGACGGAGAAAAAAGAAATGCAGGATAACTAAAAAGCATTACCAAGCTTCATCGAGGAGAGCAATAATGCCACCAGGTTTCTGCAAAACAATTAGTCTTAGTTCTGGTTAAATACAAAATCAAAGATGAAATGCATACATCATAAGATGAAGATCGTAGGCCTTATGCTTATAAGTATGCTTCTTAAGGAAGATAAGATCAAGGGTAGTGTATGCATCATAAAATTAATACTCCCTCCGTCACTGAAAAGTATGAAGATTCGGTTCGGCACGGGTTTTAATATATAATTGATAAAGTAAGAGATAGATAAAGGGTAGTGTAAGCTAGTGTCAGTAGAGAGTGGGCTCCACATCACTAGTAGTGTAGTGTAATGGTATAAGTTGTAACTAAAATAATGTGTAAGGGGTAATGTGTTTTTTAACTGTACAAAATTAGAAAGTTCATACTTTTCAAGGACCGACTAAGTATTATAGAAAGTAAGTGTGCGAACTGGACACGATATGCATAAAAGAAGAAGAGAAGGTGAAGTTCTTCGGAAAACAAGTTGCCAATGACATTAAATATTAATATGGAAAATTTAACAAAATTCTCTTTAGCAGATTAGCATTTCAATGTTGTGCACACCTATCTCACTGGGAAGTACCTTTTCAATTAGATCTAACACATCTTGGTTGTCGACAAACTCAATGTAGCTCCAATCAATCTCCTCCTTCGTGTATTCTTCTTGTTCCATTTTAAAGACATGCTGCAAGTAGAGCAGACTTAGCAAGCATATAATGGGAGATAGCTATACAACCAGCTGATATCAATATAACCTGATTAAAATGTTGCTGCAGCTTCTCATTTGTAAAGTTGATGCAGAACTGTTCAAAACTGCATAGTATAATATGCTTTTGTTATAAGAAATCAGTGGTAGAGCATTTCCCACCACGAGAACTACAGCACTGCTGGGTTATTATGGTGGTCAACATAGGGGAAGTGGGGAACCAGTACTAAATCAGATAAAGTTCCTACCTGTTGTGTTTGAAGCTCTCGAAACCATAAATGTCAAGGACCCCAATCAGATATTTTGAGTTTTTATCTTGCCCAATTGAGTTATTGATCTTATTCACCAGCCTACACATGAATCACCATAAATTAGAAATATTTTTAGCATTTTATTAACTTCATTTTAGATCTCTATAATCTATTAGAAAAATTGACAAGCAAAGAGCTGAATACCAGTCAAACAGTCTAGAATATAACGTCTTAGCTAATCCATCCCTGCTAAATGTAGCACTAAGAGGATCAAGGCTTCTCTTGATAACTTCTTCAGGAGTGATCATCACACGTTTACAAAGTGCATCTTCCAATGCAAGAGGGTCACACCTAAGACAGAGTAGTAAAAATTTTCACCATCTGACCATCTAGAATGCAGTATGGGAGGATTAACATGAAAATTAGAGGCTAACATACATTAGAAGTTCAGCAGTTGTTTTCAGGTGAAACTTGGCTTTGTCATCTTTAGGGATTGATGAGTCGACTTCTTTTCCCTTTCCAAATTCAATATTACCGATGTGAAGAATGGCAGCAACTACCCTGAATATTGCTTCCTAAGACCGTGAGAAGGGGAATTAATGCGTGAGTGAGTGAGATGATAGATACTTATAGTATTTCACTGGAGGTTATGGACATAAACAACATAGGATATACCTGCTCCAATTTACTTATTCCAACAATATCCATTGCTCGTCTAGTCTCAAGATACTCACTGGCATCACTTACACCAACCAGCTCATAGCATTTTGATTGGTTAAGATAGTGATATGATTTAGGATTATCTAACTTGTACTTGTCAATTTCCTGGAAGGGAATGCATTTGCAGCAAGTATAAGAACTTCTTTTCAATTATGGTGAAGGAAAGCATTACCAAAAGCATTAAGCAGTAACAAAGAACTAGAATACCTCTTTTGGTGCTGCACATAAGAGGTAAAAGCAATGATAGTTGCGCTCAGGATCAGAAACTTGGCAAACTCGAGATCTTTCAAGAAGGTAGGTTCTGATAGCTGCTCCAGATATTCTCCCATGCTTGTCAAACTGAATCTCCACAAATTTACCAAATCGGCTACAGTGTGTAAACAACATATGACATAAGGCACTTGACTTCATTATTGATTATGTAAAATTTCAGTACTTTCATTAGGAGATGAATAGGAAATCCACAAGTGCAAAAGTGTAAAAAGGGTTTCACCTGGAATTGTTATTTCTAACAGTTTTAGCATTGCCAAATGCTTCAAGAACAGGGTTCGACTGCATTCACATGATAGTAAGCCTAGAGTTAATTATGCTGCATTTGTTTGCTCCAGTGACAAAATATAGCAAGCCAAAAGTGACTTTGCTAACAGTCTAACACCAATTTTAACTACTATCACTAAATAGATTTATCGTGTATCATACTTCAAGGACTTGTTGTTCAACAGTGCGTCCTTCTGTAACTGCGCGGCCTCCTAAATAGGCTAGATACCTCATAAGCATTTTTGTGGTCTCAGTTTTACCCGCTCCACTTTCACCACTAACCAGAATAGAGTTGCTCTTCCCTTCATTTATCATGGCCCTGTTTCCAGTAAAAATATCATTATGTAGTTTATTTGATACATTTTCATAATTGTGCTTCATCTGTTGACAAAGTTTGATAAATTTAACCTGTATGCAACATCAGCAATTGCAAAGACATGAGGGCTGAGATCTCCGAGAGGAGCTCCCTTGTATTGTTGCATCATGTGTGAATTATACAAATGAGCCAATTTTTGGAAAGGATTTATAGCAATCAGAATATTTCCAGTGTATGTCTGCACATACAATTACCAATGATTAGACCAAATCGGGGAAAAGTGATATGATTATCAATAGCTTGGATAACCGAGGAAGCATACATAAATTTCATTGAGTTCATATCTCTTTCTCAGATTGGCCAGCACTCCAGGCTCATGCAGGTAAGATAGCTTTGTCATGTCATCAACACCTGCAGGAGGAGCTTCTGTATCTTTAGGATAAAGTTTCGATAACTTGGCAACAACCTGTAAAAAAACAAGGAAAGTCCCTATCAATGAGTCTGTTATTGAAACTGGACTATATATTAAATTTCATATCACCATACTTCGTGGATATGAAAAATAAGCTAACTACAGAGTTCTATTGTAATCCAGCAACAAAGTACATGTGCATGAGGTGCAGGGTTGTGAACCTTATGTGAATAGATAGAACAAGACTAAATATACAACAGCAACAGTAAAGTCCAACTATCAAATGTATATTCAGCTGTTACTTCCTAAATTGTTTTCTGTAACAAGCACCACTAGCAAGCAAAGTCATAGTTCTATCCATATATAGAAATGAACTGATTACATAGCTACAAATTCAACAAAGGACTCTAAATGTTACACTTGCCTTATTCAAGAATAAAGCATGCACCACATGAGGTGGCAGGGATTAAAGTAGCATACTGAAAGTTACAAGTAATGCCAACAGTTTAACTAAGAGTTCGCATGTTATAAAAAACAAGCTAATGTGACCAAGGTTGAAGGCAAGATGCAAATCTAATAGCAAGATCGATGAGGAATTGTTATAACAAGTCTAGAATAAAAATGTGATGAAGATCATAATGGGAGATGAATTTTGTACGTCCTGCAATGACTTGTGGCGGTATATGATTTCTTCTATATACTGCACCGTTTACTAATCATAGAAGGATACATAAGCATATAAAAAATAGTAAACCAAGTATCCAAAACATACCTCCTTCCCATCACTCCTTTGGATCACAGCTTCTTGGCCATTGATTTTGGTAACCTGCCCATCAATCCAAGCCACTGCAGGGTCTTCAGCCCAGACATGGGATCCAACAATTATGTTCACTGGAGTACCCTGTTAGAAGTTCAACGTTGCTGGTGATAAGTTACATTCTTAAATAATGATAAGATCTTGTAATTTCAACAAATTTAGTACATAAAAAATAGATCTCGAGTATATGACAAGATTAACCAAGCCTATATTCTAAAAGTAACATGTACATTCCTCTAGAGAAGAGAATTATAGTACTATTAATAACTGAGTTGCCTTAATTTGACATCATCAGTTTGGTTATCTGGGTAGATGAGACTGCTTGAACTAGAAAACAGTGATCTTATACATCTGACCTAGTCACTCTAATTATCTCTTCAAAAGCAATTATAAGTTTACTGATAAAACAAAATGTTTAACTTAAGTTGCTGAGTATTCTAACATTTCAACTTACAGTGGTTAGTCATATCAACGCTCATATATATGACTATTGATCCTTCACATTGCTGGAGAATCTCTAATTGCAATTCGTTGGTGGATTTGTTCAGAGATCAAGTTTGGCACAAATGGAGAAAATCATTTCACATTAAGTGAAAAAGAAGAGAAAACATCAAATAAGTCTCGTCACTCGGAGGATAACATTTTTGTTAGAGATTTAGGTGCATGCAATGCGATAAAGTGACAATGTTTCAGACAAAATCCATAGTTTATCGGACCTTTTGAATTTGAGAAGCCAGCAACCAATAATATGTTACTATATCCCATTATAACATCTGCTAAGGGCACTTGAGCAAGCCAGCCCTTTTATGACTTTAATTAAAAAAATTATTCATGGTAGAAAAGGATATGTAATCATTCAAGGAAGTTATCTTTTTAATGGAACTATTCGAGAATCCGTGTTATTTGAGGTTCATGAGCAAGGGCAGCAGTGAGCTTTAGTTTAGTTAAGTTTCAAGTTTAAAGCTCAAACTCAAGCTCGTACATATGGACCAAATTTCTTTTTAAAAACAGTTGACCACAATCCACAATAGGAGTAATACTTTCTTCAATCTGAACCTTCTCAAACAGCATCCTCGTCACAGTTAATATCGATCCAATAGAAAACATATTAAGTAGCAGAAACTAGGTAACATGATGAGAGGAGGATTACTTGCCACTAAGTGTTGTAATTGCTAGAAGCTGAGATTTCGAAAAGGCAAATCATAGTATTAAGCCTAAATCGATCTTACTAAAAATCAGTCATCACATACGGAAAGACCTCTCTCTATAAATTAAAGATGTATTCAATAAAGAGTCGATCTATCTATAGGGGTTCCTTAATTCTCATCTCGATTAAACTAGATGAATACGTTGTACAGCAATCTATTCTCAGAAATTGAACACAAAACGTACCATTTCTAGATCTTAAATTTGTAATTTCTGAGTGGCCTTCTCATCATCTGTCTGGAAAGGTGTGCATGTGTTGGGTTGAAGAATACGCCGCGTTTCTTCTGATAGGAAAAGGAAGCATGCAAATGCGAGTATTCTGTAAGTGTCTCCATAGCTTTTGCATGGCATTGCTCCTGCAACTTCGGATCTTAAGCTCTTCCTTGGAAATTTGTGGCTTACAAAAAACGCACCCTTTCCCATTTCTATTTCCTTTCTCGACTATCGTAATTTTTCACAATCTTTCTTTACTTTTCTTTTCTTTTTCCCAACCATAACATATGTATTTTTGTATTTTGTTTCATGTGGCAATTTTGTTACGAAATGAATTGAAATTTTTGTAAGTTGCTGGGGACTTTTATAAATCATCCAAAACGCGATTAAGAGATAGTACTGCATGTGTACTTTAAACCTCTAAACATGTTATAAATGTTGAATGTAAATTGCAATTTCAAAAACTAAATCATGATACGAGTAAACTCGTATAGGGAGATAACTGCGAGAGATCGCAGAGAAGATATTGATTCGTTCGCAGGGAAGATTCCGCAGATATACTCGTATCACATGACATGCAAATCGATGTCCGTTATGTAGTTGGTCGATACCTCTTATTGATTAATACTATCATAAAATATTAAACTACGAGAATTTATCAAATTGGTCATTAAACTTTCTACTCCCTCCGTCCCAGCTAAGATGAAACATTCCTGAGCCGGCATGGGATTTTAGGAGTTATTGGTTAATGTGTTTAATTGGAAAGAGAAAATGTTGATGGAAATATTAAAATAGAGAGAGAAAAAAATATGGATATTTTAATAAGGGTGGAAAAAAGTGATTGAGTGTATTAACTAGAGAGAGAAAATTTCCAAAAAAGGAAATGTGTCTTCTTAGTTGGGACAAACTAAAAAGAAAAACGTGTCATCTTAAGTGGACAGGAGGAGTAATAATTTATTTTAGAAATATTGGCATCTAATATCACAAAACTTTCAAAAAGTTAGATTTTTCCCACAAACTTTAAAATTTGCAAATAATATCACGAACTTACCCCAGGTTTGTTTTTTCCCACGAATGAAAAAATTCCCACAAATAATATTATGATACGAATTTTTTTCATAATTTCTCGACAACAATTTTGAGAGTTTCAAGTTTTTCAATCTTTTAAAAAAGTTTTCCTTGAAGCACACCCTCCAAAATTGTTTTTCAATTTATTAAAATAACATGATTTTTTTCATTCGTGGAAAAAAATAAACTCGAGGTAAAATTCGTGATATTATTTGTCAATTTTAAAGTTCGTGGGAAAAATCTAACTTTTTGAAAATTTTGTAATATTAAAGGTCAATATCCCTTTATTTAAAAATGAATGTTGCACTGTGTGTTAAATCATTTAAAGTTCAATTTTTATTTTTTATTCGAAATAATAATTCAAATGCCAATAATGAGTGAGAAAAAAGGCAGCCAAACTATCAAATATAAACCTAATACTATAAGCATAAAAATCATATATCTATATAAAGCAACACATAATTGGTAAAAGTCAAGAAAATTTGCTCATTTATGTTGTTTGATACCTTGAGCATTAACTTAATGAAATGATTCAGTGATCACCTAGCATTTTGTTAGCACATAGTAATTGGTAAATGACACTTGACACTAAAACTGAACTAATTAAAACTACAACTAAAATTTCAAATCCAGATTGGTCCTATGCAAGATTTTTAAATAATCAATCATACGATTCATGAACATACATAGAATTTCAACTCACAAGAAATGGAGCAAATTCATAACGTAACTAAGAATAGGGACGATGTTTGCAAGCAAAACGAATAAGAAGCAAAACATAAAAGAGCATGCCAAAGAAAAAAATTAAAACTAGAAATATACATTATATGATAAGTAGCATAAGTAGTCTAGATAAGATCCTGGTGATTCCGATACCAAATAAAAGTTTGTTCCGCTAATTAGATTACAAGTTGACAAGAAGCAACTCTTCCCTTCCCCGCTTACCTTTTAACCTCAATTCCCATCTTCGGAGCTTTTTAAGTAGAGCGTCTCGCCTCCGTCGCCGCGGCCCTCGCTCCCCATATCCTGCTTGCCCATACCCCTCCCGTCGCTGCTGCCCCCGCGCACAAAGTCCGGGAATCCGAGGCCCGAGCTGGCAGCGGCGCTGTGAGGCTCGCCCTGCAGCATGAGGCCCCCGGAGCTCATACCGAGCTGGTTGTGCAGGGCCTGCTGCTGCAGCGACGGATACGGCTGGGATCCGTACAGCATAGAGGAGCGCGCTGCCATGAGGGACTGCTGCTGAGCCTGCTGCAGGTAGTGCGCGCTGCCCGCCTGCATCATCCCGCCGCCCCCCGCATACTGCAACTATTCTTGTCAGTATACAAAGCCAAAGCAGTTGGTTAGTTAGAAACTTAATTAGTTAATAATACTACTATACCTGAGAATGCATGGTTGGCGGTTGGGGCTGTGAATCAGCAATGGCGGCGAGATACATCAAGTTTCTTTGAAGTCTCGCTTGGTTCCTGCAGGCAACACCAAATCAACAACTCTAAGTTTACTAGTACAAACCTAAATCATCAACTTTTCAACCAAAACATACTTACTCCGCACACTCACTAAGCTTTCCCGAGTTTTGGCTCTCCACAATCTTCAGAATCAGCGATTTGTTCTCATCCAGATACTACAAAGAAATCAAAATATTGAAAGACATGGAAGTAGAGAACATAGAAGTGAGAGAGAGGGACAAAAAGGGTATTCATTTGATCAAAAGTGAGAAACCCTAAATAAGCAAAATTAAAAATCCCCAACTCCCAAAGGATGCGCATATATTCTAGTGAACCAATATGTATATACAACAACAGACGAAGAGAAATAGCCAATTAACCCCACAAAGATTGCAATTTTAAACAAATAGATATAGTGGAAGAATCTCAAAATGAAGAATAGATTAATGAGAGACATAAATAAAAAAGGGGTCTTTGTAAAGGTTCTGAAACATCCATATCAGTGTGAAAAGGGAAGAGCAGAAAGTCCTCCTTTTACACCACCAACACCAAATCACCAAATAAATGGGAAAAAGGAGGCATTTAATTTAAGAGACGCAGAGTTTATAAAATGAAAAACATTAAACTAATCGGCAACCGAAAAAAGAGAGGAACATGTATGTATATAATGTGCAAAACTCGTTGATCTGAAGATTTGTGAGCAGAAAAGTTGGCAGAAATGCAAGAAGAAAGCAGGTATTGAGGCAGACAAAAGTGAAAGAGAAAGAGCAGGATAAGAGCAGAGATAGAGAAAGAGAAGGAGGTGGGGAAGAAGAGAAGAGAAGAGAAGAGAAGAGAGGGGGAAGGGGGGGAAACCTGTTGAATATGATCAGTTGTGACGTTGCTGGGATAGTAGGCTGCCATCATGGGCTGCATCTGCATCAGGTGCTGCTGCATGCCTCTCTCTTTTATATCCACCCTACCACACAAAAACACACACACAGCAACAGACTGACCCCTCTCTCTCTCTCTCTCTCAAAATATCAAGATTCCTACTATCTCTTTCTATCCCTCTGTAAGTTTGACTGTGTTAACAAGAAAGACTGGAGCTGCAAGGAGAAATATGGCCCCTCCTGTTTTGGGTCTATCTCTTCACAACCCCGCTTTATATTTGTAACTTGGAGTTCAAGAACTCAACCTAACTCTCTCTAATAAACAAGATTAACAAGATTAATATATACTCGTAATAATCTGGGGAGCAGTGGGCAACGTGTATATTATAATTGGAACAGTGACATAGGTACTAGTGGCTGAGGATATTTGCTTGTACTACGTGAATTAAAAAAGTGGATTGTAATTGTACTCATAAATATAATAGAAAATGAATGGATTGTTTATGTGGTGTGTCGCTGTCAGTGTGTGAGGTGTAGGAGAGAGAAAAGAATCTGGCAAAGGACAGAGGGAGGGACCGAGGCAGGCAGGCAGCAGCAGCAGCATTATTGAGTGAATTGAAAATTTAAGGGGAGTTTTCACTTTGGGGTTTGGTCTGCTGCCGTTGCTCTGTCGATCAAAAAGTTGGTCACGTGATGGATGCTGATAGAGACTCGTTCGCACAGGAGAGAGAAACACAAACATCTCACCTCTTCATTCCTAAACATCTCACCTCTTCATTCCAAAAAAAATTGTCCCACTTTCACAAGGCATAGATTTTAAAAAACGTAGTGAAAATTGAATTGAAAAAATTAGAGGATCGCGGGATTCACTATAAAAAATGATAAAAGTGAAATAGGACAAATTTTGAGAGACGAATGAAAATAAAAAAATGGGACAAATTTTAAGAGACAGGATAAATTTTGGTGGACGAAGGTAATAATTAATTGAACAACTATTTTTATGTGGACAGAGTTTAGTTATTTTGTGGTTATTGGTTACCTCTATAAATGCTTAATTGGTATACCTAAGTTTTTCGTTTACAAAAATATGAGCAGCATTATGTTAGGTAAGTGAGGTCATATAATTACTAATTATGGCTGCTCACATTTTTTTGTCCTCGTTTCAATTTTCCAAACTCTTATTTCTAAATTGACTACATCGGTATTATCCTACTATCTCCGTCCCACGATACATGTTTTGCATGTTATTTCGTTTTATAATAAGAGTCATATTTTATTTTTATCATAAATGGAAAGTAGTTCTCACATTCCACTTACTTCACTCACATTTTATTACTCACTCCGTCCCACTTTAAAAGTCCCGGTTTACCATTTTTGGGTGTCCCACTTTAGGAGTCACGGTTGAAATATTTCATAAATGGCATTAGGCCCCACATTCCACTAACATTTTTCCACTCACATTTTATTATAAAACTAATATAAAAAAATAGGACTCACATTCCACTATCTTTTTTCACCAACTTTCCTTTGCATTTCTTAAAACTCGTGTCGAACTCAACCGAGACTCTTAAAGTGGGACGAATGGAGTATTAAACTAATATAAAAAGCGGGTCTCATATTCCAATAACTTTTCCGACACACTATTCTTACATTTTTTAAATCCTGTGCTCACAATAAGAGTGACTACTTCATTTAGAGTATCCACAGTGGGAGGGCCGCGGTCCTTGGCCCGGATTCGGCCCAGGCGCGACCCCCCACTACCGAGGTGCAAGGTGGACGAGGCCCAGGGGGTGCACGAGAGAGGGCCGAGCTCTCGGCCAGGCCGAGGCCCTTGGGCACGCGACTCGGCTCGCCACTGCAGGGGCCGAGAGCCGCGGCCCAAGCCATGGTTTCAATGTTTTTTTTTCAGTTTTTGTGTTAATTTTAGGGTTTTGGAGAAGATGAAGCCGAGAGAGAGAGTGTGTGTATGTGACAAAAATTAAACGGCAGTTTTCAAAAAAAATTGCATTAATTTAGCATTAATTTAGGAAATAAATCAATCTCAATCACTAAATCCCTATTAAATTGGTCAACTTTTTAATTAAGGATTGTGATTTCACACCCTAATTACGGAAATAATTAAAATTCAAATTTTCAATAAATATATTTACTTGTAATTGTCAAATTTTTTAAAATTAATTTAGATTTTTTTAATATTATTGTCCAATAATTTTTATTCTAGGTAAATTAAAATATAACAAAAAATGTAAGAAAATCATTTTAATTGGTGGCCTAGTGGCCAAGTTTTCATGGGCAGGGCCAAGTTTGTTGGGCATGCCCAAGAAATGGTGGTTTGGGCATGCCCAAGAGGGCCACCACTGTGGACACTCTTATGGAAAGTTTTCAATAAATAATAACCCTACACATCATTTCACTAACAATACTTTTCACTTACTTTTTCTCCTTCTCTCTTACTTTTTTCCCTTCTCTCTTACTTACCAATTCTACATTAAAACTCATGTCATACACAAATTGTTCTATTTTTTATGGACGGAGGAAGTACTAATAAATACTCCCTTCGTCTCGGCCTAAGCGAGATATTTCTATTTTTCCACAAGAATTTAGGTAGAGGTGTTTAGAGAATTAAATTATTGATAGTAAAGTAAGAAAGAGAGTAAAGTAAGAGACAATATAAAGTAAAAAGAGAAAGTAACAATAAAGTAAGAAAGATGATAATATAGGTGAGATAAGAGGATAAAATAGGTGAGAGGAGTGAGTTGATTGTTGCCAAAAAAGAAAACGTCTCACTTAAGCTGGGACGGAGAGATTAGTAGTTAATATATAGAAAAATTAAAGTGAGTAAGAGAATAATATATATACGATGTTTTTCTATATTATTATCTCTTTTACTTTACTTTCTCTTCCTTCTAACTATGTATAATCATCTTCACAAATCAACAGCCGAAAAGATACGCTTCACTTGTAGTGGAACATAGGGAGTACTTATTGAGAGGGATATCAATCGGGTTGGCCTAATACCCATTGGGCCAACCCTACCAGTGGCATCCTTATTGACGTGAAAAGTATTGTTTCCTCCGTCCCAGCTAAAATACCACACTTTTAGTCGACATGAGATTTAAGAGTTATTGATCAATATGGTTAATTGGGCATAGAAAGGATTGATGTAAATATTAAATTGGAGAGAGAAGGAGAGTTAAATATTTAATTGGAAAGATAAAAAAGTGATTAGATGTATTAATTGGAGAGAGAATTACCAAAAATAAAAATATAGTAACATTTTCATTGGGATAAACTATAAAGAAAATGGTGGAGTAATACCTTTTATAATAATAGCTACATAGCTCACTTTTTAATTTGGAGTAGTACTACTATTTATAATAATGGCTACATAGAGTGTCACTATTTAATTTGGTACTCGGTTTATACAGAAGTGCTACTACTTTAGGGTGTCCACAATAGTGCAAGAGTCATGTCTCAGCCAAAAAAAAAAAAAAAAAAAAAAAACTTGTCCGCCTGGTCATCAAAATCAGGCCTTAGCCACATTAAACTTTTCTAGTCATGCCTCACATTTTTTTAGTTATTGGTATATTTTAATTGAACCAGAACAAAATTAATTAGATAAAAATAATTACAAATATAAAACATAATTCATTCATAAATAATTATACAACGAGAATTACAAACGAAAGTAATCATAACGTGCTCGTTCCCCTACATGCCCATATCTCTTCAACCATATCGGCATGGAGCTGAAGATGTTCTTTATCCTTGTGTATATCTAGGAAAACTCGGAGCAAGTCCTTAGCACTACGCGGTACAGTGTACACCCATCTGCAAGGGGGGTGGCAACAGTGTGACTTGGTCCAGTACCATCGTTCGCGGTCCAACGCTCCACGGATATACCTTCATCATCTACTATCATGTTATGCAATATGATACATGCATACATGATATCAGCGACATCATCTTCATGACAAACTCGTGTCGGGCACCGTATAATGCTCCATCGGGCTTGGAGCACACTAAATGCTCTCTCAACATCCTTCCTCATACCCTCTTGTCGTTGCGCAAACCAAGATTTCTTCTAACCAACTGGATGTCTAATCGTCTTAAAAAATACGGGCGTTTGTTTAGAAGAAGTCGGTTGCTAAGAGAAAGCCTGATTGGGCGTTGTCAAATATGCAAATCACCTGGTCAGGCGATTGTTACTGGTACCCAATTTTGCCCATTTCTCACTGCAAGTATAAAAGGGACTTCACACACTCGATCCCACAACTTTCACACACCCAAATTGAGCTGAAATTGAGATCTAGAAGGGAATTTAAAGACTAAGGACCTTCACCCATCCAATAGATCGAAGGAGAAGACTTCTCACCATTATCTATTTCCTAGTTTATCATGTTTTCATAGATGTTTCTTATTTTATGGATGTTAGTATGAGTAGCTAAGTAGTACTTAATTAGTAGGGATTTGGTAAAGATTCAATGGATTAACCTTGTGATTTGATGTTTATCTATCTCATTTCATGATTTTGTTGACTATAGTGCTTTTATTATTCAATTGCTTAGCTACCAAATGAATATATCTTTGCCTAATAAATGTTACTGAGATATGCATGATTGGGTATGAAGTGTAATAAACAACTACGTGTCGTCTATGTATTCGAGAGAAGCATACGTTAGAGAGAGAACTTGAGTCTTTAGGTTTTAGGACTTAGATTCGACCCGTAGGGATGAGACTTCGACATTAGAAGATGATCCACGTGTTAGGTGTAGTCGAGAGAGGACCTAGCCAATTGTAGCAACTTTCCTAGCCAAGAGTGAGGCCCAATACCTAAGCATGTCCGCTACTTGATACCCCGTGATCCATTGCAATCGGATCCAAAGCCCTATCCTCCCAAATTTGTTTGAAAACTATTATCTCTTTGGTTTATTTGTTATTTTCATTTTGTCTACTTAGTTTCAATCAGATCCTAGTTAAGAAAATCAAAAATCCCTTTTATTAGTCTATAGAGTGTTCAACGTCCTTTTGTGATACTCAAACAACCATTTAGTCTTCGAGAATCGATAATTTAACTAGCCACGACCTACAAAATCTCATACACTTGCGGGTGATGTTTTGAGTATTAAAAAGAGTCGAGTCAACAACTTTTTTGTTACAATTGTTCCCTCACCGGCAAGAGCCCATGCACCTAACCCACATGACACGTCGTGCGCTTGGCGTGATGCCCCTGCCCCCTCCCCATCCGTGAGTGGACGTTGTTTTTATCCGTTTTAATAAAAAGAAATTCATAGAAAGTTGAAAAAATCAGAAAAATAATCCCACTTCCCAATTCATCCAAACCATCTACAAATAAATTCATTCATCACCCATTTTTAACATCAAACGAAACTATCTCTCACTCATTTTTCTAAATTCAAGTTTGTCTTGAGGAAGGGACGAGACAAACCAAATCAAGCGACCACGCAAATTTCCACAACTCTTTTAATGGAATAGTTGTTCATGGCTATAGTGGCCGACACTTCCTGTATGTCGCGGGTTTTGCATCAACCCTACTCGGGTTGCAAGTCAATCGTGTGCGGGATAATCTGGTTGTAATTTTTTAGATTATAAAAGTTCGACCCTAACCTTAAAAGTTCGAGTTTTGAGCTACCCCAACGGGATAATCGAGTTTTCCGAAAAAATTAACATGCGATCAATCCAATAAATAATAATAAAAATAAGTTATATTTACAAAATGTAAAACATTTAATTATAATAAACTTGAGATATGTGCTTAAACTCAAACATAAACATGGTCAAATACTAATATTTGAGTTTGTGCAAAATAAATATAAACATCGAGAAATTTCAAAGCATGTTTTAGAAATTTAAGTATTTTTTAGTGAATTTGATGTTTATAATTTATTTATTTATTACTCCCCCCGTCCCGCTTTAGGAGTCCCAGTTGAATTGGGCACATGTTTTAAGAAATAAGTGTTTGAGTGTGTAATAAATAAATATTGTAGTGAATATTTAGACTCACTTTTAATTGAGTGTTTAATAAATAAATGTTGTAGTGGTTGTTGGGACCCACTTTAAGCACTTTTTTATTAGTTGTAGTGGATGTTGGGACCCACTTTTAACACTTTTAACACTTTGTAGGCCTTTTTTTATTAATTTATCTCAACCGGGACTCCTAGAGCGGGACGCCCAAAATTGATCAACCGGGACTCCTAAAGCGGGATGGAGGGAGTATTATATTAATTAAAATTTAATATATAATTTGTATATTTAATATAAAATTGAAAGTTACTTTTTAGTGATCTAAATTATAAAAATAATCAATGAATTGTCGAATAAGGAGTCAAACAAATAGCTAGAACAATATAGATTTTATCGGGTTTTCGGCTGTGACCCTAAAGGGTTGCAGGCTAATCGTGTTGTAATTTTATCCGGGTAGAAATTTTAAACCCTAATCCTATAAATTTGTGGGACTATTTGGGACCCCAAGGGTTGTCGATGCACTGACATCCCCTAGTTGTTGTGTTGTGCCTTAGCTAAGAACAATGAATAAAATACGAAGAAGAGTGGGGTCGGGCCTATAAATAGTTAAGTGCATGCTCTCTGCAGAGAGTACGGTTGTGCTTACTCTTTGAAACAATAGGCACTACTATAAAATGTATATTTAATAAAGATACAATTGATTCTTTTAGGTCAATTGCAAAAGAATCAATTGCAACTTCTTTTAGAGTAGACACTCCTACCTTCAATAAGCACTCTCATATTTTCAGTTGTGCATACGAAATTTTCTTTCCAGTCCCCAACTCGTAAGAGTCTCATCCCTATTTTTTAGTTGAATCATGTTCATAATATAATTCGTTGTTAACACAAAATTCCCTCATATTTTGGGTACACATAAATTAATCAAGGAAGTATTTATCATCTCTATTACATACTACTATTAGATTTTTACGTTCAATAACGTCATTCGATTTAAGAGAACTAGTGTTAACACCTGTGCTATGCACATGACAAAAGATTTTCAAAGATTGAAGATATATTAATTTAAAATAAAGAATATAAAGAAAATAAAGTATATAAGTATTAAAATATATTTAGAGATAAAAAATAATTAAAAATATTATAAACAACAACATAAAGATATTTGTACTTCTCTCAACCCACTCTCAATGGAACATTTCATATTTTAGCAGATGATTATGTTATCCCTCCGTTCCATAGTAATGAGGCGTTTCTTTTCGGCACACAATCTAAGAAAAATTGTGTTATGTGGATTAATTAAATAAAGAATAAAGTAAGAAATGAAAAAAGTAGAGGGATGAAGGGAGAATAAAGTAAGTAAGAGTAAAGTAAATGAGAAGAATATGTTGACTTTACTAAACAAAAGGAAATGACTCCATTACAATGACACATCAAAATGACAAAATGACTCCACTACTATGGAACGAAGGGAGTACTATTTTAATATTTGATGAGTATAGTGGTATAAAATAAAAGAAATAACAAAAGAGGAGATATGTCGATGAAATAGAATAAGACATACAAATAAAGAAAAATGTAATACTAATATTTATAAAAGAAAAAAAAGTAAACTATTTGAACAAATAAATAGTTTACCAGTTTCTATTAACAAAACATAAGTATTTATAAATGCAAACAAAAAATAAGAAAATTATTTTCATTAAAATTAAATTCAATAGTACATAATAATATTTTGAAAATTATAAAGAAATAGAACTCAAAGTCATACACAAAATTATCTTATCTAGGAGTAGTAGAATAAATCAAATTGAGAGAAGTACAATTGTACAAATATTTTTTTGTTGTTGTTTATAATACACAAATGCATATATTTGTTGTTGTTGTTGTTGTTGTTGTTGTTTATAATATTACAAAAAGTGCGACTAAAGATCAAAGAAGAAAAATCCAAATTGAATTATATGACCGTAAATTTTTCAAATAGTGAGTATTTTTCGAGTCTTCAGAGAACGTCAACTAATGTAGGACTTCCAGGAGGAGATGTCATATTCATTAGGGATGGAGAGAGTAACATCTAATATTCAAATATTAATTATTGAAAATTTTGATATGCATATTGTATATTGTTAATAAACATTACTAACATTTAAATTAAATTATACACCCTTCGTCCATAAAATTTTGCCCAAGTTTGACTTGACACAGGTTTTATAAAAAAATGAATAACATAATTATGCAAACGATGCCACATACACAATACCTCTATCACTCCGAACACACTTAATTCGACATCGAAATTGATTTTCAACTTCATTTAGTAAGTCTTTATACATTTCAGTTACATCATCTTTACTTCTTAAAAGTAAGGTAACAACATAATTAGCAATCATCCACGACTTGATATTAATTTAATATTTTTTTATTAACATTAATTATCATCTATTAACATTAAATTTAAAATTATAATAGTCAAATATTAGTTTGCGATTTATAGTGAAAATGCAATTTACAATTGATTTAGTCTATCTATTTATATCTATATATGTATATAGGGTTATGGTTTATGCAAAATTAAATCTTAATATAAAATTTAGAACAAATGTAGATCATGTTTAGGTCATTGTTAATCTGTTTATAGGTCATTCTAGTAAGATTGACTTAAAATGATCAAAAAATAGCCTCGAACACGGATTTTATAAAATGACTCAAAACTGATTAATAGTGATCTTTTGTATTTTTGATTAACTATTGACTATTAGATAGATAAATCTCATGGCCACAATTTGGAATTTTGGCATTCATTATGTACCGAGATCAATTTTTGTTTATATCACTAATCGAGCGAAATTAATTACTCCCATTGCTCCCGTTAATTGTCCATTTTTGCCATTTTTTTCCGTCTTCCATTAATTGTCCACTTTTATTTTTTTTTTACCATAAATGGTAATAAGTTTCAAATTCCACTAACTCATTTCACTCACATCTGTTTATGAAACTAATAGTATATAAAAATGAGACTCATATTCCACTAAATTTTTCAATCCAATTTTCCTTAATATTTTCGTCTGTCCCATAAAAATATGTACACTTCCATTTTCGTCTGTCCCATAATTAGAATATGTGCATTCCATTTGTAGAAAGTTGTCCTAATTATTTAATATACATATATATCAACTTATACCACTATTAAACACTACTAGTAATGTAGGTCTCATTATCCATTAAAATTACTTTTAACTTTTATTCTCATCGTCTCTCTTTCTAATCAATTTTGTCTTAATTCATGTGCCATATAAATTTTACTCCCTCCGTTCCATTCAAGATGACTCACTTTCCTTTTTGGTTTGTCCCAATCAAGATGACTCATTACTTAAAATAGAAACACCTTTATCTCTACTTTATTTCCTCTCTCTTACTTTACTCTCTCCTCTTACCACACAAAATATAACTGCATAAAATCCTGTGCCGCCCAAGAAAGGGGTCATCTTTCTTGGGACGGAAGGAGTACATATTTTTTTGAACGAATGGAGTAATTTTATAAATTGGTTTTGGAAGCAGGGTGAAGAGCCGAGGGAGCATAATGAGGTATATAATTACTAGCAATTCCCTCATGAGAAAAAGACCACATTCAATTCAAATTTTGGTTGGATTACGAGTAAATGCGAGAGCGAGAGAGTGAGGAATGCGAGAGCGAGATAGACAATAAAAGTTGGCAGATTGCCCAAATTTTACAAGTTCGAGGGCCCTTGATACTTACAAAGATTTTATATAGGGTCTGAGGCATATTAATGATAAATATAGTAAAAAAACATGTGAAAAGATAGCATGATGTAGGAGTAAAAGGTTAAAAAACAAAAATAATTATTGAGTAGATCAAGGTAAATGGAAGAAAGGACAATAACCATTGGTCTTTGGGCCGCCCCATCTCGGTCCAAACAATTACCGATTGGTCGCTTACTTGTATCATGACATCACTCTCCCTTTATACATTCGAGGAATTCCTCTCACCATCACGCGCCCAACTACCGCGTCCCTCACACCCATAAACAACCGAAGCCTCGATAGAGACGCACGCTCCAGGCTCTGCGTGGGATTTTCGCCTCCTCGCACCATCCAATGCGATGGGGCCGGGGCCGGGGCAATTTTTCATGTAAGGTAGGGTGCACGGATAGCAGCTCTACGCTTTCGATGACTGTCATTAATATTTTTAAGAGTATTTAAAATTGTATATTCTTGGTAGTGAAATTTTGAAATCTACAAACTCAAACTTGATCACGCTTTTCAGAGAGATTATATTTTATCGGGTTATTTTATCTTTTTTTACATAAAATCCCTAGTAAAAGGCAGTAATATAATTTGGCTGACAAAAGATTATGAATATCAAAGTAAGAGATTATTAGGTGAGTTAATTCTACTCTATTAAAATAGGGCAAATTGCTTAGTAAAGTTATAATTTTTGAAATTGTTTGATTTTTTTTTCACTTAAAATATTGTATGACAAGTCATGAATTTTATTGAACTGTGTAAATTTCTCGTCCGATCCGACCTGATAGATTTCCAACACAAACATATTCTACGGGGTACGCCGGAGGCGTGACTTGGCAAATGACAAATTCATGGTTCAATTCGAATTTAATTTTTATGAAATTAATGCGACTTTTATGCTGAATTCGATTTGTATGTTTATGTCGATTTGTATATTTTAATTTGTGCTATTTGTATGTTTATGATAAATTTAGGGTCAGAGATTGCAAAGATAGAAAAGAAACAATCAGAAGTTATGGAGTTTTGCTAAGTCATTCTTCCGACACGCTACGTAGGATAAGTTTGTATCGAAAATTTATCGAGTCGGATCGATAGAAAATTTACACAATACGATAAAATCCATGACTTTTCATATAAACATTTAAAATTAATGAGAAAAATCGAACTATTTTAAATCGAACTATTTTAAAAGTTCGTGTCATTATATACAATTGCTCTTTAAAATAAGCATTGATTTTTGCTTTTGGACAGTGAAGTAGAGCCACTGTATCCAATGGCAACACAGTTAAATTGATTGTATTTTAGTAGTTGGAGTACTTTAGATTAAATTTTATTGATTGAGCTCCTCAAATTTGTTCCATCTACCATATCAATTTAAAACGCTTTAACTGATAAAGTGACAATTTATAGTTAGCTAGAATTTCAAATTCTTGAAGAATCCTCACATATTCACATTGTGATAGTTTATCAAATACTAGTATTTAATTTTTTGTAATTAGATAGATAATCACGAATCCCTCAAATTGGGCTCAAGTGCCAATTATTTGATCCGGTTGAACTTTAATAAGATGTGCTACTTTTGAGTCCATTACCATTAAGGCTTATTAAGTTCTGCATTATCAGTATATCGAGTTACGATACTTTAATTTCCCAAATGGCCCATAAACCATTTTCACTCATCGATTGAATACACTTATATATATGGGCGCTGCATTTTTTTTTGAGACGCTGCATATTACTACTATAAATTAAATACACTTATATAAGTCGAGCATTTCATATTTGATTTTTCAAATATCATGTACCTTTGTAATATATAGATTAATAAATAGAACAAGGTGTATCTGTTACGGGCGTTAAACATATATTGCTAAATTACATCCAACACAAGTGGAAATGCAGTAGAGACTATTGTGAGGCCCATGATTTGAGGGTGTAGATATAATTAAAGTTGTAATTGAGGTTCTGATAATACTCAATAACGCATTATTCCCAATGGGCCCTTCTAGAATAACGATTATTCATTATCACCGCAATAGTTTAATTTCGCCAGATATTGCCTATAAATATTAATGTAGATATCCTTCCCAGAAAAAGTCTTGTCTACTAGTACTTACACTAATTTCATTTTTTTTTTCAATTACTAAAGGTATTCACCAGTGGATCCAATTTTAATATAAATTTAGAAATGATATCAAAACTCTTTTAAACAATTACTCCATCCTGGCCTATTCATATATCCTTATTTGGTCGATAGATCCCAATAAATTATTTGTTATTTGGATAGAATTTACTTTCTTTTTTTTTACTTTTATAACTAAATTTTATATTCTACTAACTTATTTTAGTCATATAAAATTATAAAAGTAGTATTGACACTCCACTAACCTTTTCCTCTACTTTTCTTTCCAAAATCAAACAATTTTTTAAACCTACAACAATCAAATAGAAGACATTTAATTAGTGAAGATCAGGAGGAGTACTCTCTTCATAATGGAAATTTCTTTTCAATGCGAATTGATTAAATAAGAGATGTTCTTATTAAGTACAGATATAGTAATAAAACATAGACATAATAATGTACTCCAATAGTACTTACTAGTATTCATTATTTGCCAAAACTGATTATAATGGACAATACCAGTAGAGGTGGCCAAACCAAACCGGACCGCCGGTTCTCAATCGGCAGGTCGGAACCGGACGACGGTTTCGGTTCGAAATCCGGTTTCACGGTTATAACGGTTCGGTTACGGTTCCAAAAATATGAAACCGGAACGGCGGTTAACCGTCGGTTCGGAACCGCCGGTTAACTGTTGGTTCGGAACCGCCGGTTAACCGGGAATATGTAGCTATCGCCGGTAGGTTCCTAGGGTTGCAGGCGTAGGGCTGAAAAAGGTCGGAAAACCACCGGTTTGTGTCGGAAAACCGGCGGTTTCTGACACAAAACCGCCGGTTCCCGACGGTTCAGGGCTAGGTTCAGGCGTAGGCGTGTAGGGTTGCAGCGTAGGGTCTGAAAAGGTGTCAGAAACCGTCGGTTTTTGGTCAGAAACCGGCGGTTCGGTCAAAAAACCGGCGGTTTTTGACCGTTTTCAAATTTGAAATTCAATTTTTTTTTTTTTAAATATCAGATTTTCCCCCCATTTTTCATCTATAAATACCCCCTTATTCATCACTTCTATTCTCCCCATTCTGTGTTAACAAGTATTTCTCTCTCAATCTCCAATTCTCTATTCTCTACCTCATTCTCTCAATTTGCTCTCTACTTGTTTACTTAAGTTGTACTTGTATTGTTGTATTTTGTAACTTGTAATTGTATTGTAGAAATTTACATTCAAAGTTTCAAATCAATAAAATTGCAATTCTTTATCGTTATCGTTATCAATTCTCTTTGGATTTTACAATAGAATTGCAATAAAAGTTATAACTCTAAGATTCAAATAACTCTAAGATTTAAAAAAAAAATGAACCGGAACCGCCGGAACCGGTGAAAAACCGGCGGTTATTAACCGGACCGGAACCGGCAGTTAAACCAAAACCGGATAACCGGTATCCGGGCCCGTTACGGTTCAAGCTTTCGACGAATCGGAACCGGCGGTTTTCGAACCGTGGCCACCTCTAGTCACATACGAAATCAAATTAATTCAAAATCATCTTTTTACTGGTTTTTAAAAAAAAATAAAAAGACAAGTTCAGAGGGACGTTGACAGTACCGTTACTTTTGTACATAGATATTTTGTTTGATTTTCGTAGTTCTGAATATTATACAGTAATTAATTATTTTGCAGAAGAGTATGAATATGTATACTATAGATCAAATGTAGAAGTAGGACCTGCAAGCTGCAAACAGCAAAGATTGTAGGTGTGCAGAAGGAAGCAAAAGCTTTTCTTCTCCAATACTACCATTCAATTTTTGTTTTGGTCAAAGATGAATAACATGCTTTTGCGCGGTTGTTGGGTGGTACATGCTTAGCTTACTATTGTGACGTGAACCTCTTTTTTGGACTTTCTATTCTCTCTCTCTCATCACCATAATATATACTCCTTCTGTCTAGGACTCTAAAATAAAAAAAACAATCTCATTTACGCGGACAATACGAGTTTTAATGAAAAATTAATAAAATAAAAAAAATATGAGAAAAAGTTGGTAAATAGTATAAGAGATTAGGGAAAAAGTAGAGCCAATTTTTTCATTTTAAGAAATTAGATTATTTTTTATAGACATAAAAAATAGCAAAATGAAAATATTTTTCTTGTGGATTACTCCCTTCGTCTCTAAATAAGAGTTACTAATTTCCATTTTGATCCGTCCCCAATTAAAAGTAGCACTTCATGTTTACCATAAATGGTAAGTAGGTCTCACATTCCACTAACTCATTTTACTCGCATTTTATTATAAAACTAATATAAAAAAGTGGGTCTCACATTCCACTAATTTTTTCAACTAACTTTTCTTTACATTTTTAAAAATTCGTACCCGGTCAAAGTGTTACTTCTAATGATGGACGGAGGGAGTATACAGGAGAGAGAGGGTGGTGTGGGTCAATAATCAATATTCCAATCATATCATGGAAAAATGAGTTGGTGGTGCTCCCAGCTGTGCAAACATCAAGGGTGAATGCCCCTTACATACATACATACATACATATATTTTATATATATCTACATATCTTCGATTCAGTGCAGCTTTTTTCATTTGTTTTTGTGGTTATATACTCTCGTAATATTCTTTTTCTCTGCACATTTATGTATCACGAGACTGTGAATCCGAATATTTTCAACGCCCATCATCTTCAATTGGACATTTTTTCTTCAACTATAGTATGCAATAATGTAATTTTAACTTTTCGATTTTTACACTTTTAAAATATACAGTATGATGCCATCCCACGTGGCATTACAAACTCAATGGTCGTTATCGGAGACTGACATACACATATTTAGGGTTTGTAACATATGGGAAAAAATCTCCAAAGATAAAGAGTAGAATGATCCTTCTCCAATTATAAGGTCCCACTCCCACTGTAAAGATTTTCAGTTTGGAAGTAGCTAGCTAGCTAGGTTTAGACCTATGAAATTTTCAAAGTTTATGTGATTATTCAAAAATGGATATTTAGCCTGAGGAAGTAATTAGACATGTCACGGGTTGCTGCTTTTCTGCTGCCCTATATTTGTTCATACACATTTCTACTCTCTTTTTGGTTAACTAACTAATCACTCCATAATAATCTTACCCTAACAAAAAGCAAATGCTCGTAGATATCAATGGGTGTGCATGTGTGTTAGAGAGAAAGGCATAGTTCACATTACATGTTATGTCTTTCCATAGTGATAGTATAATATGCTTCATTTATCCCGTTAAAAATGAATCGTTTCCCTTTTTAGGTTGTCTTATTAAAAATGAAACATTTTTTAAAATAGAAACAAAATCATCTCTACTCTTTCATCTCTCTTACTTTATTTTCTATTCATAACTCATAAAACAACGCTATATAAAATATTGTGCCGAAGAACAAATGTTTCATTTCTAATGGGATTGAGTGAGTATAAGATTAGGTGTATGTCTTTCCACTTATGTAGTGATATAATATAAGCCACCACATTCTTATTCAAACTAATCGTCCAACAGTTTTGCAAGATTTTACTACTCTGCATCACTTCCATTCCACCCATGTGACCCCAAAAAAAAGTAGGAATACATCACAACCAATTTTTTTTTTTCATGCCTAACCAAATTTATCGCATGAAAAAGGCCCCGTTGAAACACTATAAAACATTATCAATTCGTGAAAATGATAAATCCATAAAAACATGTCTACCTATGAGATTAATTATAATCATGTACCAGGAATTGATTGAGTAATGTGACTAGGGCACCTTGAATTTTCCTGACCTATTATTTGAAAATGATTTACTACTTATTATACTTATAACATATGGAGTATTCATTAGAACAAGTCTATGCATATATTCATGTTTATTTAATTGAAAGCGCAGTTCAAAGTCTCTCTTTATTTTATTTTATTTTATTAGTCCAAAATTGGCTGATTAAAGTCTCTCTTTATTTACCTGTTGCTCGTCCCATAAACTATGAGAAAACCATGTTACTACACGGTTCATTTCTAACCATATGGTACATCACAAATTACACATGTATATATATTCCATACTATTTAGTCATTTTGCCATGCAGTCTGATAGCACTCGTTTCTTAATTTGGTTTATGATATATTGTAGGACAATGTCTGATCACAAATATTAATCATTCTCGGGTTATCCCAAACATTGTTAGTAGTATAAATATAAGATATAATTCCAAATTACCTAATGAAGCCTTAGACTTTGAAATTCTATGATACTCTTAGGGTTGTTCGATTGTAAGATTAAATCTCATGATTAAATATGTATAATGTTTGGTTCATAAGATTGAATTTCACAACTTAATCCTAGATGAATACTCTTATATATGATAAATAGTTATAGCCACGTCATCCAACTAAAATAATCCTGGATGGATAATCATATGCTAATGAGTAATGATAACCGAACGACACCTCTAGTATACAAAATATGCGGATAAAAATTAATGGCAGCATAGAAAACTTGGAAAGCCCAATTGGCCCAAACTGAAACTACTTTGGGCTAGAGAAGTGGACCTACCTAGCTAAAGTTAAATAAACTTATTTATATATGTTTAGTTTAAAACCTAATATATACCCAATTATATCTCAAAATTTCGTTATTACTATCATTGTCAGTTTTTAATTAGCATATTTGGGATATTAAATGCTCAAACTTGAAAGTTCCAAGTAGAAATGTATGGTAATAATCACTTAAATTATATTTTGAGCATTTAGTCACCACAAAAACGATAACTAAGCAACTTGTTGCTTCAATTGCGAGAAATATGAATATTACTATCAACTTCAAAAAATAAATTATACTACTACCATATAGAAACTCAACCATAACTTCTTTAGACTAGCCATGCTGCTTCCGTGCGTGATCTGTATGCATTAGAGTATTATTTCTTATTTTATTAGTGCGAATCTTCTATTCGAAGAACACAAACATTCTTTATATTCTTTAGAATGAACTACATAAACGATACCTAATCTTTCACTTTCGCACGTAAATAGTACCTGATCTTTATTTTATATTGATTTTGGTACTTATAAATCACATTTTTGTTACCTGATGCAATTTTCTTCCCAAAATGCCCTCTAAACAAATACATTTTATGTCATAAAGGATATTTTAGGTATACATAAAATTAGTACCAAAAGTGATATTGTAATATCTTCTCTCATTCTCCTCACTCTTTATACTATTATTTTTAATCAATATTAATATTATTATTTTGATGTTATAAATTAATAATTAATTTATTTTTAATAACATTCAAATATATTTAATTATAATTATAGTTATACTTATATTTAATTATTATAAAAATATTATTGTTATAATACTAAAAGCTAGTAGTAATTAATAAATAATTATAGTATAATTATATATATTATGAATCATATAATATTATGTAATATAATTGTGAATTGTATTCATAATGATATAAAGAGTTGAATATTTTTAGTTAGGTGTTTCAATCTTAAAATGAGTATAAAGTAATTTAATAAAAAATATTCAATTGATTTAATTATTTTAAATTAATTAATTAAATTAGATATTTTGTTCTTGATTTATATTATTAATGCAATTGATGTATGTATAAAAAACTAAAAGGAAAGAAGAAAAAAGAAAGAAGAAGAAATATATACTAAGGAGAAAAAAAGAGAGAAGAAAGAAAGATAAAATATTAAAAAGAAGAAGAAAATGAAGAAAAAGGAATGAAGAAGAAACTAAAATAGAAATAAGAAAGGAAAAAAAAATATTGCAACCGGAGGAATTGAGGAACTGAACCACTTGTTGTTAATGAAGATGGAGTAATTATCTTCTTTAGTGTAGAGTTAAAACTTGAGATTTTATTGAGTGCATTAAACCTGCGTTTATAACACTAAGTGGCGTCAGATTTAGAATCTCATTGTTGGTTCCACTTCTTTTAGGGTGTCTCCTACGGCGCCCTTCCCGTTCGCCCGTCGGGGACGGGTGACCCGACGGGCGCCATAGTGGGCGGGAAGGGCGCCCATGCCCGTCTCGAGTGCCCCTGCGATGGGCTCGCCCCTCCCGTCGACGGGCGAGTGGGACGGGCGCCACTGTGGCGAAGGTCGCCCGTCCCACTCGGACGTCCGACATTTTATATATATATATATATATATATATATATATATATATATATTTTAAACTCTATAAATAGGGCTCCTCCAACGTCATTTCATTCACACCACTTGTGTTGACAAGTTTCTCTCTCTAAACCTCTTTTTTCAATTATCTGTAATGGCGAGTAGTCGTGCGGGTGGTAGTGGCGGAGGCGCTAGTGATAGTGATGGCTTTAGCGATGATGAATTGGATCTCGCCGTGCAAGCGGCGATTGATCGACGGATCCGGCGCAGAGGGCAGCAGCGGCGGCAAGCAGGCGGGCGCGGCGGCCGTGCCTCGGCAATCCATCGCCGACGGCATGTACCCCGGGACCACATTCCTGCACATCAGCGGTTGTATGAGGACTACTTTGCTCCGCAGCCGCGTTTTGGGGATGCCTTATTCCGCCGACGTTTTAGGATGCACCGTCCTCTGTTTATGCATATCGTTGGTGCGTTTGAGAGAAGGTATGAGTTTTTCAGGATCAGGGAGGATGCGGCTGGCAAACCCGGACACACACCAATACAGAAGTGTACGGCCGCAATCAGCAACGGCGGCGTACGGAGGCCCGGCCGACATGTTCGACGAGTACCTCCACATTGGGGAGTCTTCAGCCGTCCGAGTGTCTGTTGGAGTTTTGCGCGGGCGTTAGAGCGATATTCGGGGATCGGTATCTTCGGCGTCCGAGCCCCGAAGACTGCCAGGCGGGCTGATTAATATGCACGGGTCGGTGCACGGGTTCCCTGCGATGTTGGGCAGCATCGATTGTATACATTGGGAGTGGAGGAACTGCCCACGCCGCACGGAAGGGATACACACTTCCGGCTTCAAAGCCAAGCATCCCACGTTGATCCTTGAAGGCTGTAGCTGACTACCGGCTATGGATATGGCATGCTTATTTTGGAGTGGCCGGGTCGAACAACGACATCAACGTCCTCCGGTCGTCGCCCCTGTTTCAACGATCGGTGCAATGGCGTTGGTCCCGCCATCAGTTTCGTCGCCAACGGCAACCAGCACAACATGGGGTACTATTTGGCGGATGGGATATACCCAAACGGCCCGTCTTTGTGAAGACAATCAAGCATGCGGTCGGGCCGAAGAAGTCCTACTTTGCGACCCGGCAGGAGGCAGCGCGCAAGGATGTTGAGCGCGCATTTGGTGCGCTACAGAGTCGATGGGCGATGGTGAGGGGTCCGGCACGGCAGTGGTATATTCCCAACATCGGCGACATCATGTACGCGTGTATCATTTTGCACAACATGATTGTCGAGAAGTGAAGGGGACGAACTGACTCAGTGGACCAGCGAAGATGACACGGGTGCCGGTCCAAGCCACGGCGTGGCCACCGCGAATGTGAACATGGGGGTACCTCATGGAGAGGTTGAGCGGTTGCGCGCATTTGCCGACATGCGGCAAAAAAATGCCCATATTCGACTTCAGGAGGATATCATCGAAGAGGTTTGGACGCGGAGGGGTGGACATTGATGTGGTTGTTTTTTTTTCTATCTACTATGTAATTTTTTTTTCCGAATGATGTATGTTTTTTTTTTATTGAAATATTCGTATTTTCCGTTCGTATTTGTGTCGAATTTTAATTCCGTGAATTTTAATTGTGAATTAATTTAATTGTGGGAAGGGCGAGTGGGAGGGGCGAGTGGGAAGGGCTAGTGCAGTGGGAAGGGCTAGTGATGTGGCAGTGGAATGGGAGGGGCTAGTGCTGACGTGGCATGGGAAGGGCGAGTGGGAGGGGCGCCGCCGGAGACACCCTTAGCCAGCATTCAATTTTACCAGCATTCAATTTTAGTTTAAATTCAAATTTTGGGAACTCAAAATATAATTAATGCTTAATTATTCATTGTTTACGGATGAATGAAAAGTTCTTAAATTTAACATTTAATTTTTGTGTAGCAAGCATTTATTCTCAATTGCATCCATTATTTAGTTTATGCTTAAAAGTTAAAACAACATTTAATTTTTTCAACTTTACTTCAAATTTAACATAATTTAATTTAGTGAGTTAGAAAAGAGAAATACCATCATACCAATATTATTAATAACAATCTATACATATAAAAGAGTTTTGGAAAAATTAACTAAAAGACCATTATGAATATTTTATGCCATTAATTTTTTCTATTCTCCCTATAAATTCTGGTAAGGCTGAAGATAATGAGTATGGACGGAGCAACAGGCGCTTGCAAAATCTATTGCTTAGGCATAATATGCAAATTCTTGAACTGTTGTTTTTATAAAATTCAATTACAATATGTAATTTGGCGAGGGAGGCTCTCGAGGATTGGTTGAGTCTCGACTTGTTACAAGGATGGGTTCGATATTGTGACTAGTGGCGTTAACATGCAAGACAATGGACGGTCTATAGCTTCTGTTAATACATTGAGATAAAACCTAAGATGGGATATAATAGTATGAAATCATGATTTACTCAATTGTGTTGTTTCTGAACAAAACTGTTCAGTTTTAGTACTATACTTTTTCTTTATATCACTTATCCTTACTCTTTACATGTTCTTTATTTTTATGTATTTATTTAAAAATAAATTAGAGTCTATTGCTATATAATTAAAAATTTATTTATAAATTTAAGTATTTTTACAAGTTTTGAAGAATGATTGACAAAAAAACTAAAAATTGAAAAATGGAGTAAAAAGTTTATTAAATAAGCAAATTTTGAAATAATAGCACTTTTTTTTTGTTTAACCACGGGTGTACCGAACCCGCCTTTTGGCGGAATCCGACCAATCCTGCTCGACCGGGCTTGCGGATTAAACGTCTTGGTTGTGTTTTTACAACACAATACGCATAGTTTTTATATTTTAATTTGTTTATGAATTAATTAAAAGTAAATCATTTTTGTTAGCATTGTAACTAAAATTTTCCTTACTTAATCATTATTCATACAATTATATTTAAATTTTCTAATTTTAGTTTTTTAAATATTAATATACTTTCATAGTTTTTAAAATAAAATATATACAATAATCAAGTATGAAAAAGACAAAAAGAAAAAGAAAAAGAAAAAGAAAACGTAAGTCAAAATAGTGCAATTTTATAACCTTAAAGCATCTCCAAGAGAAAGGGTAAATGAAGAGGTAAAGAGAAATAATTACCATATTTACCTCTTCTTTATAAAATTTCATGCTCTAATGGAAAGAGTATTTGGGGAGTTATTATACTTTCTTTCATTTTGAGAAGGTATCTTTACTTATTTTGATAGAAAAGGTAAAAAATTAGTTATTTTTGTTTGTCTTTTTAATTTACATTCTTTCCTTGGAGTCCTTTACTTTTTAAGAAGGTATAATAACCTTTTTGAGAAGGTAAATACCTTCTCAATATACTTTTCCCCCTTGGAGATGCTCTAACCTTTCCATTATACTCCTTCCGTCCAATTGAAGATAACCCACTTTCATTTTTAGTTTGTCCCAATCAAGATGACTCATTACTAAAAACGAAAACACCTTTTATCTCTACTTTATTCTCTCTCTCCTACTTTACTCTCTCCACTTAACACACCAAATAAAGCTGCATAAAATCCCTTGCCGCCTAAGGAATGGATCATTTTCCTTGGGACGGAGGGAGTATATTACATTGACCAAATGAAAGTGTTATATTTATAACAAAATGTGAGTGAAATAAGTTGGTAGAATGTGTGGCCTACTTACCATTTATGGTAAAAGTGAAATATGATTCATATGTGGGACGGACCAAAATGGCAAAACAGAACTCTTATTATGGAATGGATGGAGTATATTGGTTTGACCAATATAATGTAGATATTGCTCAATTTTTTAAAATTTAAACAAATACTATAATATAAATTAAAAGATCTGTACATAAACACGTACAGGTGTTACACTTACACTAGTTTAAATACATCATATTACTTTATCGATTTTATTAACGTATCTACTTAACTCATTAAACATCTATTAGTGTTTCTTAATATTCATGTCGAAAAGAAGCGTCTCGATTAACGCAAAACGGAGGAAGTACAAAGCAAACGCCGTAGTTGCCGAACTACACTTCTGGGAACGACGTCGTACGTATATATATATATATATATATCCGTTTCACATTAGCATTCTATCTCTCAATAAAAAGTGAGGAAAGGAAACTCAATTCAATTGATTAGATTGTAAATTTTTGACCATCACAAGATTCACAAATTCACACTCAATTAATTCTACAACTGAGAAAAGTATAATTAAAATGTAGTAGTATAGAAAAAATACATAATCAATCACAGTATACTATTTACAAAAACAATGAAATTGTAGAAACTCGTTTGAGTATGGAATATCATGTTGAGGTGGGTGCTGCTGCAGGGTGGCCGGAAATCTCTTCCCCGGCAACGGCAATAACGCATCGTCCACGGCTTTTGCCACCGGGAATGTAGGTGCACGGGTTGGCCCTCGACGGTGGCACGCGGCCTCTCGGAAGAGATTGGATCAGAAGATTCTTATCCGCCAGCCGCGGCCTCCCCGCCACGATTCTCGGCTTTATAATTATCAAAATGATAAGAAAAATTAGTATTGAAAGATGAGCAGATTTACAACACCGAGCCATTTCAATATTTCAGAAGATTTTGTGTGTGGAAATGCAAGTATAGTAGGACTATGATAAAATGTGCATGATAATTGAGGAATATATATAGGGGTTGTTTGACTTGGGCGCCGCGGTTGGAAGTTTGACAAGTGGAGTAAATAATTGGGAACACGGGAGATTGAATTCTAATTTCACGTTGCCAAACACTTCCAAGAAACTTTCCTTTCTTTTAAACTGCTGAATCGCTTGGTTTGACTATATCAAACCGTCGGTAGTTATATATACTCTATTATTTTCACTATATAATTAACTAATTTAAACTTAGATATTACACCATGTTATCCCCCTTTACAAAATAATACCTAGTAATTGAAGAGTAATATGCTACACTTATTTACAAATATTTATCTCAAATGCCACTGACATAGCATTTATTTATGTTTCTTACATCTTTTAAATTTGGACCATAATCATCAAATCATGTACAGATTGAAGTATAGTATATTTATATTCATTTATGCCTCTTTTAATTTCAAAGAGATATCACACAAACAAGCATTGCTTTCTACGTCATTTAAATTTGACTATTAATTGGAGTATAAGATTAAGAAGATAAAAAAAAATACAAAGCTGATTGCATCATTCATAATACTATTAATAACCCCATTATATATACTAGCTATGTGATATTTTTCACCTCCAATCAATCCACCAACTTTTTGCTTACCTTCCTTTTTGATAAATAAAAGTCATTAAAACAGAATGTGCCGCCATTGACTTTGGAAAGCAAATCTCACAATCCCTTTTTTCTCATCAATGTGAGGTCAAGTACCGCCAGAGGCCGGTACCGAATAAGTATCATGTAAAATATAATATTTTTCTGTCCATAAAAAATAGGGCTATTCTATTTTTATTCATTTTAAAAAAATGATAATAAATAATTAAAGTTGATAGAAAGAAAAGTAAGAGAGTGTCTATATTATTCTGTCTATATTATTCTCTCTTACTTTTCTTTCTATCAAGTCTATATTATACTCTCTCTTATTTTTCTTTCTATGAACTTTAATTATTTATTATCATTTTTCTAAAATGAGCGAGAGATAAAAATGAAATAGCCCTATTTTTCGTGGACGAATGGAGTTTATACTAGACATTGGGGTATTCATTTTACAAGGATGCCTCACATAATCATATAACGATGATATAGGTTTAAGAAAAGTGAAACTCCGTATTCTACTACTTATTTTTTTTTTTCATATTTATATAGAGTACTATTTCCATTTATAAAAAATAGTTTTTTAACAATACTAGTTTTAATACAATAAAATTGATAAATTAAGAGAGATATTGTAAAAAAATAGTGGTTATTGTTAATGAAAAAATGAAATCCACTATATTAGAGATAGTGACTTATTATAAACAGACAAAACTAATTTTTATGAACGACCTAATATGCAAAAGAAAACTCTTTTACATTGAGGAACTAGTAGTAAGAGACTAAGAGCATCTTTCATCATTACACTAAACTCAAACTTATTTTAAGTTCTGTAGTACTAGTATCTTTGGAGATGGTTTAAATAGCTTTGAAGTAGCAGTGGTAAAAAAATTGATGCTCTCTTTCAAACATTTGAGTTAGTACTATTATTGCATGCATGTCTTTACAAAAGTTGAAGATTAAAAAAGTTGGTGATGTGACGCAGCGGTCACATTGTTATCCCACATTGAAACCATATTATTTGGCTCATTCTCTTAACATTCTACATAAATTTCAAACATAAATGTCAAACAAAAATATTCAAGGTCAAGACTAGCTAGTGCGCGCCATCCAAACACGTACCTAATATTTGACATTCAAATATTTTCCCACGTTCTCTTATCAATATGTGTGAAACTAACTAAGTGAAACCCGTGTATAATTAAACTATAAATCGGACATTATATCGCATAATTGTTCATTCTTTCAAACTATTACGTTCTTTAGCAAACATGCTTTCCGACGTTCCATGGCGAGTTGGCTCTTAATTATTTATAGATCTCGCACCACTTTTAACCAATTTTTATTCAATCTTTTAACTAAGGGACAACACTTGTAACAATTCATATCATCCCTTAACTATTCATAAGTCATACAACACTATTTATTTTCAATTTAAAAATACAATTAAATAAAATTTTATTTCATCGATAAAACTTGCACTAAAAACCCGAAAATAATATCACAAATTTCTAAAAATTAAAGTTTACAAAATTTAAATCCTAATAATTAAATTGCCATAATTTAAATTCTCAAAATTAAAAATTACATAATTAAAAATGAAAAGTTAAAACTACTCCTGTGGCAGGGGATGCGACTTGATCGGTAGGCCCAATTCATGTTGGATGGACTCAAATTTCAATCAGCACGCCATGCACCTGAAAGAAATTAAAGAACTTCATAGTAGAGAATTAAGCAGTAGACAATATTTCCAGAAATGTATTTTTCATTTAGATGATCCGTTTGTCAAAAAGCTGATGAAGCTTATATACACATCTCCAGAATTACAAAGGACACCTAATTATTTCTCATTAACATCATAAGGAATTGCAAGAGACACGGCAGTTATTTCTTTCTCTTCTCATCTTGTGTAGGCAACTTAACATCTTCTTTGCACAACTCGCTAACACGCCCCCTCAAACCGAGAGCCGATTGCGAGATTACACCAAGTTTCTCTCGTAGTCGGATGAAGGTTTGTCGGGCCAACGGTTTTGTTAAAATGTCTGCAACCTGATCCACTGTCGGGACGTGCCGGAGTTCAATTTCTTTGGCCAAGACTTTATCACGAACAAAATGAATATCAATCTCAATGTGCTTTGTTCTAGCATGTAGAATTGGATTTGATGCAAGTGCCATAGCACTTTGATTATCCACCCAGACCACAGCTGATTCATCTTTCTTGATTTTAAGCTCTCCAAGAAGAGATTGCATCCATGTTACTTCAGAAACAGCATGGGCTAAGCTTCGATACTCAGCTTCAGTACTTGATCGAGCAACAACTGATTGTTTCTTCGCACACCACGCTACCAAGTTGCTGCCATAATACGTACAATACCCGCTTGTGGATCGCCTATCATCTAGATCGGCCGCCCAATCTGCATCTGAAAAAGCAACAATCTTTCCACTGGACTTCTGTATATGAATTCCATAGTCAATTGTTCCTGCCAAATATCTCAGAATCCGTTTCACTGCTCGCCAATGAGTGTCCAATGGAGCAGACATGTATTGGCTGACTTTATTTACTGCAAAACTTATATCCGGTCGTGTAATAGCAGCATATTGCAGCGCCCCGACTGTGCTTCTATATATCCTCTGATCTGGGACAGGGTCTCCTATTGCCTTGCTGAGATCACAGTTAGACACCATAGGAGTGGGACATCCTTTGGCAGTTTCCATATTCACTTTCTTTAAAAGATCTTTGATGTAAGATGATTGGCATAGATGAAGACCATGATCAGTTTTAAGAACTTCAATGCCAAGAAACAGATTCACCTCCCCAAGCTCTTTTAAAGAGAAGTGAGAGTTCAACTTAGTTATGACTTGGTTGATAGAGGTTTGGTTGTTACCAGTGACAAGCATATCATCAACATAAATGAGCACATAAACAACATCCTGACCTTGAACCCTGAAGAATAGAGAAGCATCTGATTTGGATTGAGTAAAACCAAGGGTGACGAGCACAGAATGAACAGTAAAGAACCAAGCCCGAGAGGCTTGCTTGAGCCCATATATGGCCTTATTCAACTTGCAAACAAGATGAGGACCCCCTTGTTCAAAACCAATAGGTTGACGCATGTATATATCCTCCTTAAGGTTGCCATTGAGAAAAGCATTATTTACATCCAAGTGAGTAACATCCCATCCACAAGAAACTGCAATGCTTAGTATCATTCTTATGGTAGCGGGCTTGACAACAGGACTAAAGGTTTCGTTGAAATCAAAACCAGGAAGCTGAGAAAACCCTTGAGCGACGAGTCTAGCTTTGTGCATAGCAATGGAGCCATCAATATGTTTCTTTAGCTTAAAAACCCATGTACATCCAATGAGGTTTTTGCCCGGTGGAAGAGGGGTCAAAGTCCAAGTGTGATTTTTTAGTAAAGCAAGGAACTCACGGAGCATAGCTTCCTTCCAAATGGGAATCAATAAGGCTTCCAAGGCAGACTTAGGAGTGAGAAATGGGGAGAGAACAACAGTGAGCAACTTTGGCTTAAAAATACCAGCCTTTGCTCTTGTTGTCATATGATGAGTGGACTGAACATGTGGTGGACTAGATATATGGGCAGAAGAAGAAGACACAGGGGGGACAGAAGAGTCAGTAGAGGAAATATGTGGTCTAGAATCTGAAGATGAAAACTGAATGGGAGTATCAGATTCAGGATCATGTGAAGTGGTGTTAGGAGAAGTATTATGTCTAACGGGAGAAGTGTCATGAGGATGCTGAATGATAGGAGGAGTGTTATGAGGATAATGGATGATAGGAGAATTATCGGGAGGATTCTGAATGATAGGAGATGGAGAAGAATCAGTGATAGGTGGAGGTGGTGAGATAAAAGATGTGGGAGGTGGAGGGAAAACTGATGAAGTTTGTGGTGGAGTAGATGGTTTAAAAGGAAAAATGGATTCATCAAACACTATATCTCGAGTGATGATGATTTTCCCTTGAGGAAGAAGAGCTTTGTACCCCTTATGAGAGGGGCTGTAGCCAAGAAAGGTAGCCGGGGCAGATCTGTATTGAAGTTTATTGCTGTTGTAAGGACGGGTAAAGGGATAGCAAAGACAGCCAAAAACACGAAGAGTGGAATAATCTGGCTTGGAGTTATGCAATTTCTCAAAAGGGGAAATGTTGTTTATGATTTTTGAAGGAAGAAGATTTATGAGATAGACTGCAGTTAAAAATGCATCATCCCAAAATTTTTGTGGCAAAGCAGATTCAGCTAAGAGAGATAACCCAACTTCTACAATATGTCTATGTTTCCGTTCAGCTAAACCGTTCTGTTGAGGGGTGTATGGACAAGAAACTCTATGGATAATCCCTGACTCCTTGAGAAAAGATGTAAGAGCTTGATACTCACCTCCCCAATCTGTTTGGAGAATCTTAATTTTTCTTGAGCAAAGATTTTCTGCCATGGCTTTGAATTGTTTAAAGGCTGAGAAAACATCACTTTTATTTTTGAGAAGATATACCCAAGTGAATCTAGTGTAATGATCAATGAATGAAACATAGTAAACAAAACCATTCCTAGATATCACAGGAGAAGGACCCCAAAGATCACTATGAACCAGTTGAAGAGGAGCAGAATATTCAGATTGAGACAAAGAATAGGGCAGTCTATGAGATTTTGAGAGACAACATGATGGACAGAGAGAAACTGATTTCATTGATGTAAAAGAAACATTACAACTATTTAGTGCAGTTTTAACAACATCTAGAGCTGGATGTCCAAGTCTCTTATGCCACAAGTCAAGACTAGAGCTAACAGGTCTAGAAGATGAAGCAGAAAAAGAGTTGGATCCTAGAGATGTGGTGTGCACAGCAGGTGAACACTTGTCTTGTTTGAAGGAAAAGTTAGGGCCACTGCCTCTCTTGATCGGGGATTGCTTCACAAGGAAGTGATAAAGGCCATGATCAAGGGTTCCCTGTAGGACGACCTCCTTGGATACCTGATCTTTGACAAAACAGATTGAAGGATGAAATTCAAAGAACACATTATTGTCTTTGGCAAATTGGGAGACACTAAGAAGATTTTTGGTGATATTTGGAACATGAAGCAGGTTTTTAAGAAGCAATTTTCTATCAGAACAAGGAATATTAGAATCAAGTTCTGTTTCTCCAATATGTGCTATATCCATACCAAAACCATCACCAAGAAGTAACTTTTTACCTCCAGAATATTCAGCACTTGTGTTGAGATTGTTCAAATCATGAGACACATGATTTGTGGCGCCTGAATCTGGATACCAGGCTGTTGTGCTTGAATGATCATAGCTCAGCTCTGAAGGGCAGATAGTAGAAGGACCAGGAGTCTGAGATCGAGCTTGAACCAGATGAGCAGAGGGAAAAGATGAGTATTGATTAGGCTGTTGTGGAGGAGGAGCATGTTGCTGGTGTGGAGTGAAATGCTGCTCAAATCTGTGCCAACACTTGCTTGCTGAATGTCCGGGCTTCTCACAGAGTTGACACACGATTTTGTTTCCACCATAGCTTCTTCCTCCTCGCCCCCTATAGGATCTGGCACCTCCTCGATTATTGCCATTAAAACCTCCTCGATTATGGGTAGGAAAATAATGCTTTCTCTGGTTTTGGCCAGATTGTTGTGCTAGATGTAAAGAAGGTTGAGAGCCCTCCATGCTAGTGCTTCCAACAGATCCCAATCGAGATTCAAAGCTTAACAACACAGCTCCAACATCCTTCACAGTCCAAGGCTCCACTCTAGTGGAGATGGAAGCAACAATGGGGTCATACTCATGCCCTAATCCTCCAAGGATGTAGAGGATCTGATCGCGATCTGCTACTTTGCTCCCTGCTGATCCCAAAATATCAAAACAAGATTTCATTTTTCCAAGATATTCCATCATCGGAAGGGACTCTTTCTTCATGTTCTGCATTTGCAGCCTATACTGCATAACCTTTGCCATTGATTGATTAGCATAATTAGTCTGAATGGCCTCCCAAATGTCCTTTGTGGTTTTCAAACCAACAACAAGGATCATAGCGCTTTCTGAAAGAGAAGATAATAGCCAAGCGGCCAGCCTTTGATCCTGACGTCGCCACGCCAAGAAATCTGGATTCATCACGGTCTGTCCTTCCGTGGATCCTGCAATCTTCTCAGGAGGAGGCTCCTCATCTCCGGTCAAATGCGACTCGAGGCCGTATCCCCAGATCGTGGCTTCAACTTGTTGTTGCCATATTAAAAAATTCTCATCAGTGAGCTTGACAGAAATCGGTGGATTCTGCGGCAGCACTGGAGTTGAGATAGCAGAGTGAGCGGAATCGTTCATGTTGCTAGAATCTGCCATCTTTAACTAAAAAAAAAATTACAAGAAAAGAAAGAGTAAAAGAGACAGGATCAAGATCCTGCTCTGATACCATGAAAGAAATTAAAGAACTTCATAGTAGAGAATTAAGCAGTAGACAATATTTCCAGAAATGTATTTTTCATTTAGATGATCTATTTGTCAAAAAGCTGATGAAGCTTATATACACATCTCCAGAATTACAAAGGACACCTAATTATTTCTCATTAACATCATAAGGAATT
Organism: Salvia hispanica; assembly: GCF_023119035.1. Taxonomy (NCBI): domain Eukaryota; kingdom Viridiplantae; phylum Streptophyta; class Magnoliopsida; order Lamiales; family Lamiaceae; genus Salvia; species Salvia hispanica. The sequence continues at coordinate 10,159,937 of NC_062966.1, forward strand.
GCAAGAGACACGGCAGTTATTTCTTTCTCTTCTCATCTTGTGTAGGCAACTTAACATCTTCTTTGCACAACTCGCTAACACGTTGTCGCTCCGCCTCATTTCAATGGCGTAGATGCCGCTGAACTTTAGGATATCTTTGTTTGCTTGTTTAATTTGAAATGATTGCGAAGCATCTTTGGACTGCGGACAACAGTTCCATGATTTCCACCCGATTGGGCAACTTCGTATCTTTCAGTGACCCAATCCAAAATTTTCTTCGCGTTTTGGTTGGTTCCTACAATCGGATCTTCCGAAGTGGCAACCCACACTTCGAACAATTTACAGTATCGCACGGGGAGTACGGTTTGCAGACATTGAACTCTAGAACGCTATCCGCTTCAGCATTGGGACAAAGATTGAGTCAGGACGTAGTTGGCCATCGAGTAGGCAGTCCACCCAAATGGTGCGTCAGTGTGCTGCATATCTACCGAGTAAGGTCGAGAGACAACTTGCCGCGATCCAGACATGTTGGGCATCTTTGATCCTTGAGTACCCAATGTCAAGTAATTCGGCTTCGGCGTGCTCCATTGGCTCCAGCTCCAGCTCGGGTTGGATGGTGGTTGTTGGTCAGACATATTTGCATAATTGTTAATGAAATTGTGGAGAGAAAATTCGAGAGAGAATAAAAATGTTAAGAGTTGGTGTAATTTTTTTTTTAATGAATGAGATATTTACAGATAAATCAAGGATAAATTGAGGGGATTAAATGAAAAATGGGAGAACATAGTAATAAGCCGTAATATTAGGGGAAGTGAGAAATTTTTTCCACCGATTTTGTTTTATTAAATAATCAAAATTCAAAGGGTGAAAAACGACGCTAACTCGTAGGGGGCAATTGGGCGTCACACCCAACTCCATTTTGCGCCGGGTGTGCTGGCACGTAGGCCAGCTAGTGTGTGATCAAATTCGAAGGAGAGTCAAACCTAGTTCCTAGCATTCAACCAGAAGTACTCAATATCACTATGCTACTGCCTTGAATATGTTATGAAAGAATCATAAATGATAATTAAATACTCTCTCTGTCCCATTAGAAATGAAACGTTTGCTTTTTCACACATGTTTTGAAAAAATAATAATAAATAGTTAAAGTGGAGAAAAAATAAAGTAAAAAAGAGAATAATATAAAGAGGACTCTCCTCTACATTAATCTCTCTCTTACTTTATTTTTTCACCACTTTAGTTATTTATTATAATTTTTTCTAAACAAGTGCGCAAAAATAAACGTTGCATTTTTAATGGGACGGAGGGAGTACATAGTAATATTTTGGGATAAAGTCGTATCCCTTTGTTTTCAAGTAGATCCACCATTGAACTAGAGTACTCTTGTTAGTATCGATCAACTATTTAAAAGTAAAAGTAAAAATACAAACAATTATGTGGTTTGATTAAGATGATTGATGTCTACAAAAGAATGAGGTTTTCTTTATTTCTCAATCACAAGATTTGCAAACAGGAATGAATATGATAAGTTTAACAACCAAGAGATAAGGATTATCAATTCCCATCTCTCCAATACTCATTATGAATTCATGAGTACATGTGTAAAATATATCACAAGTAGTACAATCTACAGTCAACATAATTCAACTAATAATTTTTTCGATTCAAGACTAGCACCACTTGTAAGTGAAAACATAGTTAAAAACCTTTCATCTATATATGCCTTCATGGAAACCGTCATTTTTCATGGAAAAAAAACTAACATTTCTAATTCTTCCAATTTATATTAAAGTTGTGTTTGAATTAGAGTTTATCTTTCCTTTAAATAAGAGCACAATCATTTTGTAGCAATGCTTTTTCTTGGTATTTTATTTCTACTAGTGTTAACCCACGTGCGATGCACGACGGAATATTTTTTTGTCATACGATTTTAAATTATTAATCGATTAATTAAATAAGAAACAATATAATTTTATAAGATTTAAAATGAAAAAATATACTACTAATAATAATTTAAACATATGTAACTGCCGATGGGGTAGGAAAAATATTAAATTTGATGACTTTTCAAATCTATGGTCAAATCAATGTTAATACCATTCATAATAGTATAATGTAACATATATGTAACCGCTAATTATAGGGTGATTATAGTATAGCTAAATCACTCAATTTATCGATTTATGAGGAATTTTCAATATATGCATTTCTTGACTTTTTAAATCACTAGTGTTAACCCACGTGTGATGTACGACGGAATATCTTTTTGTCATACGATTTTAAATTGTTAATCGATTAATTAAATAAGAAACAATATAATTTAATAAGATTTAAAATGGAAAAAAATACTACTATATAATAAAAACAATATAATTTTATAAGATTTAAAATGGAAAAATATACTACTATATAATAAAAATTCAATAAATATATACTCCTCAATTCATGTTACACCTAAAGACATTAAATTAAACATATTTATAATGGAATTAAGACAAATACAATTATGTGGACAATGATAAAGAGACTATATTAAGTGTTGTCATTTTTGAAAAATATGTTTAAAACAATCCTTCATATTTCTCTACTAAAAACAATAAATTGTGTAAAGATGAAGATAAATACTATGTATGTTTGAGTTAAGAATGTTAAATTCTTCCCTCTCTAAGAACTGTAAAAAATATTGGTATAAAATTCTATAACTATATACACGCGGTACTCTAACTATTGTAATGGAATTACAATGAAAATTAGTCAAGAAAAACCCTTTTTCCACAAGACAAATTACGTCACGGTTAGTGCTCTCGGATTGACGTATTTTTTCCAAAGATGAAACGACTTTCTCCTAATGTATAAGATCAAACCTGCTAGGCACCTATAAACTTGATGGGGCTTCAAAATCGAGCAAAACAGTGTTCCTAAATGTGCAATAAAATGTTGAGATCTTGAGAGAGAATGAAGAATGTTTTGTTAGTGTGTATTTCATCCGCAACTCTATGTCTTTTATAGGTACAAAATTAGTACATGATATATCACGGAATTAAAACATCATAAATTATAAAATCAAGACAATATAGGTTACAAAATTTGTTAAATGCTCATTATTTTATTTAAATATTTGTAACCACCAATGAGTCATTGTAGTGCTTTAAGAATTAGTCAAATGCTCATTAAAATATTTAAATAAATATTCATGAGAGTTACTTAAAATATTCAAATTGGTCCATAACTTATAAATATTTCAGAATAAGGTCAAAACATATAAATATTTCAAAAAAAAGCCAAAACTCGCCTTTTATATATGTATAGATTTGTGGTGTTTGAATTTTTGGTATGTTATCTATAGTCCTTAATCACACATGTTTGATTGGTATTTACAGCCACATTATACTTATAGTAGGAAATTTAAAAAATGACTTTTTCGGTATTTCTAAGACTGTCCTTATGAACCCTAGCAACAAAATCAATGTAAATCTCGCTAAAGCCCCTTCATTTTGCAAGTGGCGGCTCTATTGACCGTAAAAAAATTTACATGATTCAAAGAATGAATTAATTTGGCACAGAAGAGAAATTGCAGTTAAATCAAACTATCTAGGAGCATAAAAGCATCTTTACAAAAGATCTTCAAATTGAATAATGTAAATTTTCAGTCATTTGCAATTCAAACCCATAACTTCTAACCTACGGTGGTTCTTCTTAGCAATTGTCGTCGCCTTCTATGGAGATTTCGTCAATAGCAGGTTGGTGGGTGAGAGGGGCATTCCAATTTTGAGGAGATACATCAACGTGTAAAGAGTGTATTAATCTTAGGCTATATTTGTAATTCTAAGTAATTTAAGACTGAAACAATGTTACTCATATTATTATCGGTGAATTTTTCACGATAATAAAACAATATTTTTCAGCCATTATTCAATGGACCTTTGTCAATTGAGCAAGCCACACAGAAAATTTAACCAATAAATTAAACACCAAATTAGACCATTAAATACACTCTAAATATCTCAATTTAGCAATTCAAACACATCATTGTTAACAATCAAGAATTTTAAATTATAGTTTGTGAACTCAAATGATTTTTTATTAGGAGGGATACACCTATACGCTATAGGCGTCGCCTGCTTACTTTATTACTCCATCTGTCTCATAAAATATGTGTCATCTGTTCCATAGAAATAGAAGAATTTTTATTTGTAAAAAGTTATCCCTCACTCATTATCCACATATATTAATTCATTTTATAATTTATACCTCTATAACTCATCATTGCACTCATTAAACACTAATAATAATACGAGTTCCAATAACACTACTTTAACTACTTTTATTAGGGGTGCTTAAACGGTTCTTCGGTTCTCGGTTAACCGGAATCGGAACCGAAACCGACCGGTTAATTGAGGAACCGGAACCGGAAAATCCGGTTCCGGTTCCGGTACCGGTTCCAACTTTTTAAATAACACCGGTTCCGGTTCGGAACCGGGAACCGGATTATAATTCAATTTTATTTTTTTTATAATTTAATATACTAAAAGATCTAATTTATTGAATTAATTTTGAATTAAAGTAAAATAGTTTGAAACATTAAGTGATTTTTAGATTTAAATGTTTAATCTGTGATACTTTGAATCTATAATTATTTCCCTAATCCATTTTTTATGAACTAACTACAATGAGTAGAACATCATAAGTTTGTTTTTAGTTTTCAAAAGAACTTATCCAAATAAAATATCATTTCATATGATATATTTATTACAAATTTATGTAACAATTCATTTAACATACGATTTTAACATATTTGTGAATAATTTATTAAGTGTTCCGGTATAAACCAAATAGTCACAACAATATCAATTAGTATTGGAAATTCCAATGAATACTATGTTTAGCCAAAAAAGGGAAAATGAAATTCAATTTTAAAACTCATTTTTTTAAAAAAATTGCTAAAGTTTAGAACTCCTATTTTTGTATTAGTAAAAAATTGCTAACATAAACTAGTCCGACCCGACCTACTACACTTGGCATCACTCTTATCCATATATGAATATTATTGTATTGTTGGTTTGTATTTTGTGTATTTATTTTAATTTTTAGGTATTATTTGTTATAATTCTAGATGTTGGATTATTTTTTTTTTAGTATTGAACTATTTAAATTATAAATAAATTCGGATTAAAATTACACATCGGTTCCGGTTCGGAACCGGAATCGACCGGTTCTTAACCGGCCGGTTCCAAACCGGAACCGATCGGTTCCGGTTCCGATTCCGATTCTTGAATTTATGAAAATTTAAAACCGATTAACCGGTCAATCGGTCCGGTTAGAACCGGAACCGGCCGAATAAGCATGCCTAACTTTTATCTTTACTCTTATTTCACAATTGTGGATTAATACTTTGTAATTTCAAATGCCCATATTTTATTGGTTTATCGGACGAAGGAGTATTAATTTACATCTTTATCATTTTTATTATTTCCCTAATTTGTTTCCGTCAGTCCCGCGAAAAAAGAACAAACCAGATACACTGGTAAGATGAAGCTCCTGCAATTTGAAATGAATTCATAGTTTCAGTGCTAATCGCTTTTGAGTATGTTGGATTGAATCTGTTTTGCCGTAGCAATTGTGAATCTGATGTTCGATTAAATGTCTGACTGAGATTAGGGCTGCAGCGGAGGCGGAGCGGAATTCATGGACACCGGAAAAGCAGAGGCGCAGCAACATGTGTTTCTCAATCGCGCCAGTCGAGCCAGCAGGGGCAAACGGTATCGTATGCTCAATACATTCCTGTCCGAGGACAAATTGTTTTTGTGCTTAATATAATCTTCTCTGAAATTGAGTTCGTAGGATGACAAAGCTGCTTGATGATGAGATTGAGGAAGATGAGCTCTTCTGGAATCAAGATGCTCTCAAAGAGGTGTTCATCTATATGAACTATTGTCAATGACAAGTAATTCAAGTCTATTAGTATATTGTTTTTTTTAATAAAAGTGAAAGATGTAAGATATATGGACAATACAATGTTGGTGAAGATTGTTAAAATGTTGGTTATGTAGTTACAGCATACTAGCATTATCATGTACTTTTGAAGAACTCATCGTTTATTTTGACGTTAAACTCTGCCCTCTACACAGTGTGTGTGTGTGTTTCAGACTACATTTTACTGCACATAATCATGGTATCTATGCGTCAGTGCCTGTGAAATGAAAGACACCTGCTGTAATTGCAAACCCACTTAATATGATGATGTTTTTTAACTGATCAAAGTTTGTGCGAGCATATATTTCCAGGACGAGGTTGATGAAGAGTATGCGGAAGAAGGAGAAGTTGCTGATGTTTTTGACAGTGACTTTGATGAAGATGTGAGTTTTTGTTTTTATCAAGGTTTGCAGTCTCACATACTCCATTTTTCTTACTTCTATCCCGTACATGCCGTTAGGAGCCTGAGGCAGATGATGAAGGGGAAAATGAACCTGATGAGAGGTTTGACTGTCTCTTGGTCAATTTTTAATAACCTCAAGTGATTGTGGAACTTATGCTTTCCTTTTGGGATAGGACAAGGACAAAAAAGAAACTAACATACCCTGGAAATCCATCGTCAAAGAAGAAGAAGAAGAAGAAAGACAACACACCTTCTAAGGTAGAAACTGCACCAAATGATGAGAATAATCCAGAGGAATCAACTCCTTCAGAACATCATGATGCCCCTGATGAAGCCGAGGTTGAAAAATCAGTCAGAAAATCAACTAGAACTTCTGTAATCATCAGGCAAGCCGAAAGGGATGCAATTCGTGCAGCTTTGCAAGCTACGATGAAGGTACAGTGAAATGATTATTGATGTATCATACATTTTCAACCCCTAAAAGAGGAACATCTGTTTGCATTTGCACTAGTTTAGGCGAGAAGCATGAGATCTAGTATGGCTGATCTTCTAGATGGTGATTGGTCGATTTTCTAGAGAATGACCTTACTCCTAAACGGATGGGCAAGAGCTCCAGGAATCCATAATCAAATCTAAAGGACATTAAAAATTGACTAGTACAAGAAAAATTTATAAGTTCTACGAACTCACTGGAGAAGTGAAGTTATCCTTATACTGCCATAGTAAAAACTAACCCTATGTTAGGTTGTGTCCATAAATATTCATGAAAGGTATTATAAATTTGATATCAAACCTCTATTTGTCGTCTAACAGAAACAAAACGTGCTTTAAAGTTTGAGTTTCTCAATTATGCGTGTCTGAAATATTTGCTCCATTCAACAAAGCTACTGGTCAGAAAACGCTTCCCAACTTCGTTTTCCTGGCTATAATTCAAACTTCCATGGCACTGTTTATGGTTGAATTACAGAAATGAATGTTTTCAATTTTTAAGATTTTTGTTGCAGAAAGTTATACGGTTTTCGTCAATCAATGTTTCAATTGATAAGCTGCTGAACAGTAAGGACTTGTTTGGAAGGCATTAAAGGAAAGGAAGCAATTTATTGATTCCTTATTCCTTGCATCATTTTTAACTATCTTGAGTTGTTGAGCGACTAATTATTTTTGTAAATATGTCCTGATGATAACTGCCATCTCAATTTTCAGCCTATTAAAAGAAAAAGTGTCGGGGAGGAGAAGAAAATTACACAAGAAGATATGCTTCTGGAAGCAGCTCAAACAGGTGCTTTCCATGGAACTCCTCTTGTATTATACTAGCTTTTTATCTGGTTGCAGGTGGGGCTTATTAACTTTACATGCTTTTCAATGCAACCATGTGCCAGAAATTATGAACGTGAGGAACCTGGAAAAGGTGTTAGCAAGAGAAGAAGAAGTTAAAAAAAGAGCTATTGTGCACAAAGCAGTTTACAGTGGTCCGCAGATACGATTTCTTTCTAAAAATGGCAAGTGTTCACTCCCTTCCTGACCATCCTAAACGTGTTACCACTTTAGAGAGTATCCAGTGATTAGAGATTTTTTTCATTTGATTTTGTTCTAATATTACTATCCTAATTCACTGTTTTTGAATTATGTGTAATGCAAGTACATTTTGCGTACAGGCCATTCATATCTAACCTTCATGAATGGATCATCGTTTGATTCAGGGGTCTCAACCAAATCCACTCCATGTAAGTGAGATGATTTTGATTGTCATCAGCATGCTGCTTTTGTACTGAGACTGTATTCACTCATTGCCTTTGACCTTTTCTATGCGCTTATATTGCTCTATATTTACACATCCTTTGTCTAACGAGGTTTAAATCACTGTATATACAGCTGATTATTTCTTCCACATTCCTAGACGCATCTGTGCATACTTGACTCTTGAGTTTTGCTACATAGGGTTACAGATCAGCTTCATACCAATTTAAGTCTGAATTTTTGCTATCGACTGATTATCGTATCGCATTTTCTTAGATTCAGAGAAGGCAGTTTGTGCGGTTACAGGGGTTCCAGCAATGTAAGTTTTGTGAGATGTGTTCTTTTCTTAAAACTATTTTTTTCCCGTTTGAATGTATGGCCTGAAATCCAAATGGCTGATATTACATCTGTCCACAAATAGTCATGTTTTTCCATTTTGAGATATCCACCAAAATTAGTCTCTATGTATTTATTTTAAGTGTTTCTGTTTCTCTCAAATGAAGTGGGTCCCAATTTCCACTAATAACACTTCAACCACTTTTTTCTCTCTATCTCTCATTTACTTTACCAATTTTGCATTAAAACCCGTGTCATCCACTGCCAACACTATTATATATGGTCGGAGGCAATATTAGTTTTCTAGGTGTTGTAAGTACATAAAAAATTAATTATAAAACATTACACATGAATTGTTTCTTTGCTTATACTCTTAGTGTGGAGTATTGCTCAAAATGCTTATATATGTCACTGAGATCTGGCATGAAAATTTAATATAGTGATGGAGAATATGTGATAAAATAAGAAAGAGAGTAATACACCCTAATAAATAAAATCACATAAATAAGATTAATAGTTGTGTATAAATTGCTGTCTTCATATGTGTGATCAAATTTTGATTCTTAACTTGTACTACTCCCTCCGTCCCGGCTAAGATGACAAATTGCTTAGCCGGCACGGGATTTTAGGAGTTATTGGTTAAAATGTTTAATTGGAGAGAGAGAAGGTGGGTGTAAGTATTAAAGTAGAGAGATAAAGAAAGATGGATATTTTAATAGGAGTGAGAAAAAGTGGTTGAGTGTATCAATTGGAGAGAGAAAGTTACCAAGAAAGGAAATGTGTCATCTTAGTTGGGACAAACTAAAAAAGAAAACGTGTCATCTTAAGCGGGATGGAGAGAGTATTAAGTTATTAAACATCATATCACAGTTTAGATAATTTGTTTTCTGGTGTAATGCAGTTATCGTGATCCAAAGACTGGTTTACCTTATGCAACAAAAGAAGCATTCAAGATCATTCGTGAAAGGTGTGATTTTTTCTTTATCATATATTCTCTTGATAAACTTTGTGATGTTTAAGTCAGAAGTAAAAGTATTTACTCCTGTTTCTCAACATTTCATTATGTTTGGTGTATACAAAAGTAGCCTTGTTTTTAACCCATCTTTTTTTTCCGGAAACATGGGCCAAACTTTGGAAGTAAGGAAAACATCTATTCAACTGATTATTCTGAGCTTAGTTGTGACTTATGGTTGTACAACTACGATGGTGTTAAGTATTTACTGATTGATTGTTTCAAAACCAAAGGAAACATGTAATTTGTTTCCCTATAGAAGTTGTTATCTTCCTTGAATGTTCATCATATTTCAAGCTGGATTTAGTTAGTTACAATATAGGAAAGCTACTGCACGGCTGGACAGGTATAGGATCAATAAGCCCATTCCATTAATTTCTGTAGTTTCTTTTGAGTTGTGGGGCACTGTGTACACGACAAATCTGATTATACTACCCCTATCATCCAACATCAGATGATGTTTCAGGACCTCATACAGGGTGAAAATATGTACCATTATGAAGCTCTGTTTATTTTTCAGGTGTGCTCAAGAGAGTAGCTGCAAGAAGAAGGATAGCAGTATGGGGATATTGTCTGATGCTACTTACGAACCTGGATTCACTCAAAAGAGAAAGAGATCGGTGATTCCACAGGACAGTGAGACATCCTACTTTCGGCAATTTGCTCGTTTCCGCAGGATTCCTGCTGTGGAAATAGAAGACTCGGACTAGGGGGCCTTACTCCTTCCTTGCATTCTTTTTTTTTTTTTTTTTTTTTTTTTTTTTTTCTGAGAAGGGATATCACGTACCTGTATCTTGTCTTGAATGTAAATAGATTGTGAGAGGCTCTTGTGGGAAATGGTAGAAGTAATGCTTATGGGGAAAGCAAATAACTCTTCTACTAATGCGATTTGCATGGATATTTTCTTGTGTTTCACTTTGACTTGTATCAGTTAGCCAAATTATTAATTTGGTGTACAAACAATTTTTACTTTTTCACAATTAAATTCATGCTCCAGCGTAGTTGTTACTTCCGCACTTCTTTACACATCAAGAATTGTTTGGTTATGTTTACCTGGGACTAACGATCATGTTTAATCTTATTTTTTTTGGTTGCATTATTCTTAATAGCTTGGCCCATAGCAATGTATCTTAGTCATTTCCATGCCAAAATTATTCATTTTATTCTTACTCATGAATAATTTAATCTTAGATAAACATCGTTTTGACTTATCTTATATTGTTATTTTATCTATTATTTCATCTAACGAATTGAATATCATCTCATCATGATGCGAATACCAGGGAATAACATAATGGAGAAATTTTTCCAGGTTATAATTCATCAAATGACAGTGCATTAATGGAGAATACTGAAAACACCGTGAAACCAACAAACAATTACGGAGTACCTACTTTTTATACAGGCAATAAGTTCCTCAAATTTTGGGTAAAATCTACATGATCCCACCTTCTCATTAGGGAGAACTGGAAAATATGAGACCCAAACAAGGCATTCTGTTTCTCTTCAAAATCAAAAAATTCCTGCAGCTTCTTCAACCTGGAGCAGATGGAGCTCATCATGCTAGGGCTAACATTCTTGAGGAATGCAATGCTCATATTCCTATCAAAACTTAGTTCTCAAATAAAATTTTTAGAACACTTCAAAAACAATTTCTCCATTATCAGATATTTATGCATACATGTAGATATAATTCATCCAATGAGTCGGCAAAGATGAATATCTTGCCTATTCGAGTCACAGCCTATAACTACACAGAACGTTATCAAAAGACATTTCTGGATCACAACCCAAGCAAAAATCACCATAATCAACTACGAGATTCCAATATATAGTAGAGTCAAGAGAAGTCAAGCTAGTTTGTAGTTAATCATATTTACCAAATTAGCAAAAGATCTACTAGTCAAAATAGTGGACTGAGAGACCTCAGACCTCACTGCCGGGTTGCATTGTCACCAGTTCTGCAAAAAGTAAAATAATTGGGTGTGAATATGCAAGCCCAATCAACGGGAAATACACTACAAGTAGTTATAACCAATTGGGGATAGACAATGATGTGAGAAGAAAATGCAAGACAGCATGTTCATTGAGATTGATGTCAAAGTTGAGCAGGCTGCATATACCTTTCTCTCAGTTAGCAGTTAGTGATTTATCCACAGAATGACCGGTTTCGACATGTGACCGAGAGGCCACCAATAAATCCAATTTTACCAACCAAAGTGCAATTGCAGAAAATGTGTGCGGCACGGCCGAAAAGTTACAAATTATGTCATCTGAGTTTGATAAAACCAGTCCTCATTGATAGCATTTACAAAGTCAGCCAGGACCTAAAGGATGGGAAAAAGAAAAATTAAGACCTCCAAAGAATCTGATTATTGATCCAAATGAATAAATAATAAAAGGTAGAATCCACATCCAGTACCTGCAGAAACTCTCTTAAATTGGAGACTCGTCGCAACCTATTGACCCACAAATTATGAGCAGACTTTTTCCAAGACTCCATCAACGCATCTTCTGGGATAGCTATCTGTAAGAAGTTGAACACACTATCACATATAAATCTAAACAAGTCGTTATAAGAATCAAAAGACAGGAATTTCCATCTATAAACAGGATGACTAGGCCTTTCTTAATCGTCCATCCATCAAAAAAAGTAATATAATAAATTCCATAAGGAAATATGAGCATTTGTGCAAGCATTCCAAAAAAGGAATAGGCGTTAACCAGTCATATATGCATATGAAAAACTGCAATATATATGTCAACAGTTGGCACAAAAACTAACATGAGGAAAACATATTTTTCTCATTGTACCAATGCACTTAAAGTACGACCACAAGGTATGAGCAGAAAACATTTTAGTCATGACGACCAACCTCAATTGCATATTAACCTTTGCCTGGCAAGTTACGGAATGAATAGCATATCTTTCCTCTATATCAAAATCAAGCTCAAATGTCATATGACAGAATCTATAATGCTTTTCGCCTCTCCAGTAGAGGTCCTGGCATCGATCACATCTTCTGAGCGAGTCAAGATATGCCTTCTGGCCATTTTTAACACTGTTGAGTTCTGAGTAAAATGACTTCCATATCTGGGTATCAAAAGCTTGGGAATCATCATAGTTTTCAACAAGCTTTTCTCCTTTTCTCCCATATTCTACAACTGCAATGTCAATAGAACAGGAAGTTCATTTTGCATTTCCCCCAAGCTCGAGCGGCTGTCTACGTCAGACACCGGTGAGGAGCTATATTCAGACTGGGGCAGATGACTATTTTCACTATCAGTTGGTGCACTGGACATCATTTGGTTCAGAATTGCTTCTCGTTGTTCCAATGAAGCTAGAAGGCGAGCCTCCCGAGCACCCCTTTGGTCCAAAGTAGACAGCAAAGAATGCAAAGCCTACAGAAGAGAAGGGTAGTGAGTACCATGATCTAACAAACAGTTGGACTAAATGTTTTTAAGAGAAGTCATCAATGGACCTCTTTAGTGTCAATCATCTCCCAGTGGCCATCTTCTGAAGACTCAAAGTAAATTCTCCTGTGTCCAGGATCAAATTCATCACAAGGACCCAAGAATATCCAGTATCTATTGTACCTGCGATCAGAGCCAAGGTATATTGACTGCATAGGGTGTAAATATCCATCTGCTTTCGTTTGGTCTGCAATGTTTTTCGTGTTCACGTGTTTCTCCATGCCATCAATCTTTGACATGAGAACCAAGGAATCAATTGGTTCTGGTGTATCTATGTCGAGTCCACTAGATCTTCGCAAATCACAACTTCCTAGTGGCACAGATTTGACCATTGATCTCTTTATTTTAGCACCACAACCATACCGATTGATATTTGGAGGACATTCTGAACTTGAGGTCAAGGGGGCCTGGATAATATCCAAATGAAACATCAATAAGTTGAATATATCTCTAAAGAAGGTCAGTATAAGTATATACTCCCTCCGTCACATAGAAATAGGCTACGGGTTTTAATGCGTAACTGGTAAAGTAAGAGGAGGAGCAAAAATAGTTGAAATAATGTAGTGGATAGTGGGAGTCATAGCTGATAAAGTAAAAGCAAAAGAGAAAAAGTTGCTATAAATAGATATGGACTATTTGTATGGGACGGACGAAAAAGGAAATTCGGCCTATTTGTATGGGACGGAGGGAGTATATAAGAAGCTGGAATGACTAATTTATAACAAGCAGGAGACAAATATTACAGTACCATCTATAACACCGGAGAAGAACATAAAATGACAAGAATACCACAAGGCATGTAACTTTTTCCTGTCTTGATTATTCTTTGTACAAATCTTTTGTGTAATGCCTATGATTTCTATTATAAGTTTCAAAAGCCTGCCTTTTTGAGGGAGACAGCAACCAACAAAGGCAGACGGAAAAGGAAGTTTTCCTATGCCCCTAATAATTAATGATAAGTTCATAAAGGATAAAAGGATAGTTACACAATAACAGGGACTGCCTCCATTCCGATGCTGGATCCAGCATCAATTAGATCAATCAATGCTGTCAAGGCATTGAGCTTCTCATCGATGCTTAAGTCTGAGTATTCACCCTCCATCAGTCCTAGTAGCCAAAGTTCACCAGGATGGCTCTCATCAATCTCATTGTATACAGTCAGAAGGTTACTATGTGATTTACTAGCATCACTTTTGGAGAGACTTGTATCCCTCGACTCATAGTCAGAATCATTTGCATCATTTCCACCAGTAACTTCAGAAACGTCATCTCTGCACCCTAAATCCTCAGAATCAGATGCAAAATCTGCAGATTCTTTTTCAACAGTATGTATCCGCAAACGATATCCAGACAAGGAGATCCTTTCAAACAATGTTATATCACTGGCAAGAGCTGAGATAATCAAATTCTCCAAGTTTTGGACTGTATCGGTGAGGTTTAAATCAACAATCTACATGGAAAAAGTAAACTCACAGCTACTTTCTACCTTTAAATATTTGAAGTTGCTGTAAATTTCTTTCTTTCTTTTTTCCCAGTAGGATGTTGTGAAATTTCTTGTATATAGTAAGAACTTACACTTGAAGATTTTGCCAACTCAGAGACTTCCAATCCATTACTTCCTTGGGTCAACAAAATACTGAATAATTCTCCCTTCAATGTCCGCGGACTTAATCCGTACTTATCCATGACATTGCCTTCCTAGATAACAAGAAACAAACACAATAAATTTGTTGCATCACATAATATATCCCTTACCAACTGGATCAGTCAAGGATCTTGCTTACAAAACAAAAGCTACAAAAGCTAGACATTCCTTGCACAAGGAACAGTAGTTCTTCTTACAAACTATAGGATGCATTACACATTTTGTACATAGGTTTTGTCTCACACTCAGAAACAGAAAGAATGGGACTCTCGTGCTGTTATCTTTTGATATAACAAAACTTGATGCTTACAGGAGTGACTACAAAACAGAAACAAAAATCATGATTATTAAGAAATTGATTACCTTGCAGCATGCTGCTTTCCTTGTCATATTAAGCTTATACCAAAACCAGCTGCAGTCAACAGCTGACATAATATTTCCATCCATGTCATGAGGTTCAGTGACTTCTGCCAGAACTCAATAACCACACCATGATGTTCAAGCTGCAAAATCACCAAAGTTTAGAAGGTTAAAACAGCAACATGAAATACAAATTCCTTTAGTGAACATATTTTCTAGGTGATCAATGACAAAGTAACCATTGCTACATGAACTGTGACAAGGCACATGTTCGAAGGAATATCAATGAAATTTAAAGGTCCTTAAACAACTAGCCTGGTGGATCAAGATTATAAAAGTTTCCATCAAGGCATCAACTGTAGCATATACAACTGCACGCATATATGCATATCTACAGAACTCCTGAAAGACATCATACAGAGAAGCATGTAAAAGAATGAAAAGAATGTTAGTGTTGTTTCCCAGTGATAGGTGTTTGTAGTTAAAAATAGCCGAACAATGGAGATATTGGACTATTACCAAATAATAGTAGACACCGAGAACTAGGTTAGAATCAATTTTTTAAGCTCCCCAATTCCAACTTTTCTTCTATTACCTGAACGAGATTTGAACTCCATCATATAGGAAATTCCATTACAAAACAACTTTCCATTAGAAAACAACTTTGAAACTATTAAAGAACGAACACCCAATATGCTAACTAATAGTGATCCCTTAAATAATTGTATATATATTATATACGACTATTG
Organism: Salvia hispanica; assembly: GCF_023119035.1. Classification (NCBI taxonomy): domain Eukaryota; kingdom Viridiplantae; phylum Streptophyta; class Magnoliopsida; order Lamiales; family Lamiaceae; genus Salvia; species Salvia hispanica. The sequence continues at coordinate 10,175,605 of NC_062966.1, forward strand.
AATATCAACAAAACAGTGACAGAGTTTAGAGAGTCATAGTACAATCTCCAACATCTGCTGCTGTAATGCTATTATCATCAGAATGAAGCATGACAAACACAAAATCTACCACTTTAACTGCACCTCTAAGATATACTCACCGAATGAATCAACTCCGAATACTTGCGATTTTTGCTAGAATGAGAGAAAAATCCTTTGCTTATCTCTTTGTCAATATCTGAAAAAGTAGTCTGAGGAGGGCCACATGCACTAGACCAAGCAACAGTGAATCCTGAAGCCAGAAAGGGGAGGATGAAACCGAGAAATTTCCAACAAACTTACAAAGCTATATTACACATGATGCTTATGATTTGGCAACGATCTACGTTACCTTATCATGAAATGATTGGGCAAACTCGTCTATGGTGAACGAATGTGTGTCAATTGTTGCAGCATACGTGCAAATAAAATGGAATAGCTTCAATTAACAAATAAAAAAAGATTAGTAAAACTTAGCATACAAGTTATAACACCTTACAGTGGAATAAAATAATGGGGATTAGACAGACTAAAAACAACTGGAAAATTAATTAACAAACGAAGAAAATACACTGATTCTGCTCCAAAGTTCTCTAATCAACAGATATACAAATATCAGAAGATAGTAAAAGTACAGATACTATCAATAAAATCGGAAACAGAAAGAAGAAATATTTCCTCAATCATGTTTATATATGTGGATATGAACCAGAAAGAGATTTCAGACAGAAGTTGAACAAGTGGGAGTTTTGTGTATCTTTTATTGCACAAGGTCCATTGAATCAATGTTATGAGACCCCATATAGGAATATAGAGTGACTTAGTGAAAATAAATTTTTTATAACTGAAAGGAGAATTTAATATCCACTCAGTCTACATCTAGAGCAGCTCTATGAATGATCATATTACAAAGACCTGTTCAAATACCTTAAAGAGTTTGTTTACTAATTCTGGTGAGGAAGCCCATGGTTGTACTGACAAAGGTAGCTTCATTGCGACAGAACTTGGAGGAAATTTGGCAAGCAAGTCTGTCAACATACAGAACATTATTAAGAGGTTTAGTTAGAGTGCCCACGAGTCCTGCTCCTGCCAGTAAGTTCATGTACTAAAACAATATTTCACACAGGAACAACAAAAGAATTATGAAAGTAAAGTTAAGAGTGCAATGGACCTTTGCAAAGTGAACAACCATGAGAACCACTGGTTGTAAAATGTGTTGAACAAGATAACGGATTGGGTCCTACTTGTAATTCTCTAAGCTCCAGTTCCTCATCATCCAGTAACATCTCAAATTCTGTATTATCTGTACACTTCACATCTTCAAGAGCAAGTTCACATTTATCCTTGTGAGGCTTCTTCTGCTTCTGGATTTTCTGGGGTTCCACCACCTACATTTATATCCTGCCAAGCAAAATGATTATAAATTCTCTTATCCAAGTATAATTAAAACAGCTGACGCAAACATCACCTTTCTACATCTCAATGCAGCCTTCCTATTAGCCCTTTCTCTGTTCGCCAATTTTTTCTACACAATGAACAGCATAATTAAATTTCAATTTACAAATAAGAGAAAGTGTAAATTTGATAGGGATAATAGTTGTGTGCATTCAGCTAGCCAAATAACTGAAACAAGGGACTGGGGATCAAACCAGAATAGACTCCTGTGGCTGCACTCGTTTCTTCTTCTTCTTCTGAATGACACTGCCACTACTACAGGAACTGTATTCAGAATCTCTTTAATCAGGATTTGTACATATCACCAAACCTTTCCCGATTCCATATTTATGTCTTCGAACACTGTCTTTAGTCATTAAACCTTTCCCCATGCCATATTTCTTTCCTGGGCCACCATATGTAGTCATTGGGCCTTTCCCCATGCCATACCTTTGAGCATGTGGACTACCCTCACAACAAGTTTCGTAGTCTGACATGGCATGCATGAAAACCTAACATGAAAACAAAATCATCAAACATAATGTTTTCAAATACTTGACGTGATATACTTTTAATCCAAATCAAGAAGAAAAGAAAGAAACATAAACGGCTAATTTACAAATTCCACACCTTTCTTCTTTTATGATGCCGGATCTCTTCTAGATGAAACCTTCTCGGACCTGACCATCATAGTGCAATTATCAAGAGAAAGATCTTAAACAGTTTAATTGCATACGCAGTGTACTAGTAAACAAAAAGGAGAGATAATGACATGCAAAGCACAGATTGAGATTGATTGTCACGGTTGAGCTCTTTCAAGTTCCTGGAATTCACTTTTCTAAAACATTTATTTACCATTTTATTGTTTTAGTAGGGCGTGAGTTAAGGATATTAAGGATAGGGGAAATTGGAGGAGAGGAAGGAATAACACTCTAGTCATTTTTCATGAGTTCGTTGCTTCATTTTATTCCTTATAACTAGTTGCGATACTGGAACAAATTTGGTTTACTAACATGGAGATGCAAAAAAACTAGAAAACCAAACTGGTGAGCATTCAGCAGCTAACTGTGGAGCATGCCCTCTTAAGGAATTCAGAATGTGATACCAACTCAAGGCTATGTCTGCGTACAAACTCAGATATTCCATCTTGTGATACTAGTTATCCAGCACAATCATCTATAATGTCATTTGGTCCTACTATCTATTTACAAAAATTAAAGGCTAAATAACGACAGCTATTACTGGAAAATTGGAGTGATGTCAAAATTTGAATGGATAATTGTCCAGGGCAGCTTGAGCATACAATCTAAGTAATTCAACCAAGTGACCTGAAAATCTAGAATAGCAATATTGGTTCAATAATAATAATAATAAGTATCGGAGCAATCAATAGTTCTACTTGAGTGATCAACTCATCCATTTGAGGTAGCAGTATCCGTTTTTGCATCTCCGTGGCAGCACTTTAAAAGCAAGCAAGAGTGTATAGTATTTATATCTAAGTCTGGTAGCCCAGTCAAGTAGTTTAGCCCTTATTCAGAAGTGAAGAGTCCTGACCAGTATTCTACGTTTCCAATGTATTATGTTAACTCCAAAATATAATCCCTAATTTTCAAATAATTCCGCTTCAAATACAAATAACTACCACTTGAGGCGCTAATCATTAGAAATCCAGGACACTCAACATCTCAATTAATGGAACTGAAAGCATAATCAAAGCAAACAATTCGTGGATGTCCAAGTAAAAGTAAAAAAAGGCAAAATAATGAAAAGATAACGGAAAAGACCAAAAAATAAAAGGTGAAAAAAATATGTACTTCTTTAATATGTAAATGCATTCACGCAATATGAAATCGACCGTTTTATTGGTCATTTGAATGCACGAAGATGTTGTCCAGTTTGTGCTATAGCCACTTGCATATTCAAGGAGAACTTGAATTTGAAGATTAATTAAAAAATCTGCAATATAAGGATTAATTTTCCCAAATTCTATACAATTTAATTGAGTTGCCAGTAAAATATCATCCAATCTGGAATTAGCATAGCAATAGAAAAAGATTATCTAAGTTGTGCACATTCTTTTATCAAATTTCCAGTTCTTGTGTAGTTCTTCTTTGTCTTATTGTTTTCGTTTGTATTGTCTTCCTCGTTTGCTTAGTTAATTTGATCACAAACCATGCGATGTTTCTTGATTGTGGAGGATTTGAGTTAGGAACTACCTACCCATGCTAACTTCAAAACATTATTTCGAGAGATGTTGAGATTGAGAGCACCTACCAAATTCTAAATTCTTGTGTGTATTTTTTTTCACTTATAGAAAAGGGAGTTGTCTCTAATTTATTGTCGTTTGTATTTTTTTTTAACGGAAGAGAGAAATAGTTTGTATTAGAAAAAATGATAATTATTAATTTAGTAGTGCTTTTTGATAATGAGGATGTGGTGATTTTTTTTTATCTAACATTAGTATATTCTTTTTTCATAATGTCATAAATTATAAATCACGCAAACGAATATTAAAAATTTATCGAACAAATAATACTTCCATTAGCTTAAATGCTTAATTAAAGAAATTTCTCATGTTTATTCTTGCTAATGAAGTAGGAATACATAATTTAAATTGGTGATACAATTACTAGTATAATTTTCAGGAACAAGCATTGTGAATAATGCACAGGCACAAGAATGGATGGGGATCTTTTCCATTATTTGCCGCCCCCAAGTGCGCCACAATCTCAACAAATCGCACATTCTCCGACTAACGCTGCTCTAAAATCTAATCCCCAACCCCCACCGCCGCCGACTCTTCCTACTCCGGCGCTAAAGAGCGCTCTCAAACGGCCCAAGCCACACTCTGAAGGTACTTCTCGTGATCAATTTTTTTTAGTTACTGCTGTTTAAAGATTGAGCATTTATGTGTATTATTGTTGTGGGTTTTATGGGTTTTCTTTCATTTTCTTCTATCCAATATTTGGAGTTACTTTATTTAATTTGTGTGGATAATATTTGGTGTTATTGAAAGTTAGGTGATGGTTTGTGGTTTCAGGATTCTTTTGAGGATTTCATCATGTTCCATTGAGTGGATTCCTTTTGAAGGTGATTATGCATATTATAGTCAACGTTTTTGAGTGGAAGGAGTTTAAATCTATTGATTTTGTCATGCTATTTGAGATTATTGTAGAAACTAGGATTAAGCTTAAATGGTTATATTATACCCCCACTCTTTCTTGGATATTTTTGAGTCATAAAATTAAAATTTATTGCTTAAACCTTGATCAATTCAACAGTATGGAGTAGTAATATTTATTCCATTGGCATGTTATCAGAGTGAACCACTGTGGAGATTCATCATCTGACCACTCTTCAATTTGCTCCTAAATGCACTTTTTTCTTTATAATAAATGCAGCTGCTCCTGGAAAACGGTTGAGGTTCAAGACAACAACAGATGCCTCAGAAAAACAAGTAATTGAAGCTATGCAGAAGATAGCTTCACACATAAAGAATCCTTCAAAGTTCAATAAGGCATCAAAGCTCACTATACAGTTGATCGAGGCTGGTAGTATCAAGGAATCGACCAGTGAGTATTTCTTTGTGGTACTTGAAGCAGCGATGACCCCCTTATCTAGTTGCAATGAGCCCTCTTTACGTGCTGATTATCATGCATTATTTTCAGCTGCTCAGGGTGTAGTTGATGTAAGCATTCGACTTGTCTCTGACCAATCATATACCTCTACCTTTTATTGAAGATCACATTGTAAATTATTTTGTATCTACATCTTGCAGTGCCTTACCAAGAAGCAACAAAATCTATTGGCTGCAGGACAATCAGGGCTGTTTGGGCAAATGATCTGTTCACTGATGACAGTTTTGTGGTAATTATATAAATTTATGCCTTTTACACTCTTGTTACTTAGATGTCTGTGTTTTACATTATATGTCATGATTTGCTGTCAGTTAATCTTCTGAATTAACAATGTAGCCAATAGAAAATATCAGCCAATAGAAGATTTTGCTTGTTTACTCCCATTTCAGATTATATCTCATAGTGGATTAGCCTGTGTCTGTTGGAGGTAAACATTCAGGATTTGTTTGTTGTAGACTGGACGTACTAAGTAGTGGATTGCCTTCAGATGGCATCAAAACACTAAATTCAGTTGCTTGCAGTAACACCTTCATGACATCACCTGATACGGAGCGAAAGGCAGGTAGATTTTGTAATTTCGATAATATGTCGGCATAAGTAGCATATCACACAACAGCCATGAAAAGTGAAATAGAAATATAAACTAAAATGAACTACGACAATCCTCTAACGAGGCTCTACGGTAAAATTACTATCCTTAATCTAAACTGAATACTTCAAATCTGATATCTAAACTAATCCCACAGAACCAATATATAGGCCCTCATATCTGAGATTCCTGAAGAGAATATAATGATAATAGTACTACATAATATTTATTATCATATTAGCATGTAACTGATGTTGATGGAATAACCCTTGCCCACTTCTCCATGATCTTGTAACTGCCACTTTCCATGATTAGGTAACTGCTATCCCACTAATTCAAGATGATCGATGCATATCATCATCACATACATCTTTATTTGTAACAGCTTGGGTTTAGTATTGTGAATTCCTAGTACATTTTTAATGATGATCAAAAATGGTTCCCCGACCTATTGAATGGAGGGTAAGAGTCTTACCAACTAAGCTGCTTCCAATCCTCGAGTGCTTTTGAAAGCTTACTTTCACTTGGGTCTTGTATTGTGAATTCCTAGTACTTCTGAAAGTTACTTTTAAATGATGATCAATAATGGTTCCCCGACCTATTGAATGGAGGGGAAGCGTCTTACCAACTATGCTGCGCTTCAATCCTTGAGTGCTTCTGAAACTTTACTTTCACTTGGAAACCAATCCCGAATCAGCAATTAGATAACAATCATATTGAATGCCATCATGTTATCTTGCAATATGCGTATACAAATTATAGTTTTTAACATCTCCATACTGGCTCAGTAAGTATAATATTCTTGATGTTGCCACACTTTGTGAGATGATAAGCCTGACTTGACTACAATTGAGGAAAGTACCTTTTTGTTCTTGTGAGTTCATCGAAACTGTGTTCTACCCCACATATGCTAGATACATAGTATTCACGTGCTCACATTGTTTAAGTTGAGATCTTATTTTTTGTGGTAGATAACTGTGATAAAATAAATAAAAGGAAAAAGATACAAAAGATAGACCAGGCATATCCGAGTAGGAGTATAGCCAGAAAGTCCAAGGAGATTCCAACAACCACGGCAACATAGGGATGAAAAAGAGATCGAACAATTGATCCAGAGAGATTCTAACTAGTGAGTAGTGACCAACACCAGTAATAAAGTGGTTGAGCAACTTTACGAAACATGCACATATTACAAAAGTTCAAATAATCCTAACAATGTTTGGGATCTTTTTTCCTTTTTTAGTTTCAGCCAATCTTTTTTCCTCTTTCAGACAATGTTTGGGATCCTATCACATTTCACATTAGTTGAACTGTTCGAGCCTGATTGGTTTCATATTTCAAGATTTTTCATCCTCCCATGTCTAAGAGTTGCTTTAGGATGGACACATGATTAAATGTTCCTAGTTTAAGGTACTAGGCTACTAAATTGCTCTTGTATATGATGAGTTTTTGTTGCCATGCTCATTTATTCCAGATTTTGATGGTTAAAATAGCATTATAATTATTTTTGCTCAGTTATTTCAGTTTTATATTTCAGTTCTCAAAGGCAACTGGGTGAATAAAAAAAAGCCATATCTGCTCTTCCAGTTGCAACCTAAGAAGATGATATGGAAGAAGCTGCTGCTTTCAAAGATGAAACCGAGGAGGTGAATACAGACGCACAGCTAAGAAATGGAGGTCATGTAGAGGAAGAGCCCGATCCATTCGGACTGGATGCCCTTATATCTAATACACCCGCCAAAGAAGAAAAATTAAATGGGAAAAAAGAGCCATCGTCCAATAGTAGAAAAGAAGACGACGAGAAGGGGAGATTCCTCAAATTGCAGAGACAAGCATTGCTTCTGTGTTTAGAGAGTGCTGCAAAGAGATACAAAACACCATGGTAAGATTTGTGATCACACTCTGTAATACATGTAATAACTTTTGCTTGATGTGAATTTCGTATTCTCTTTTAGGTGCCAAACAGCCATCGACATCCTGGCAAAGCACGCTTTTGATAATATTTCTAGATTCACCACTAGGCAAAGGGATGCGATTAAGAAACTCTGGGGCTCGATCAAGGAGCTTCAAATGCGCATGAAGCAAGGGAAGTCTGTATCCGGGAAACTGGATGTGAATGCTTTCAAGTGGCTCCAGCAAAAGTACGCAGGCGAGAAGATCAGCATCCGGCGTTCTGTCGGAGGCAATGGAGACCGGAAATGTCAACAGTGGCTAGGTTGATGTCGTTGCCACCTGTATCCGAAATTGACAAGAAGTAGTTTGAGTATAGAGTATTCATGAATGCAATTGTTATATGCCGCGGGAAGGACGGGAATATTATTATGATGCATTGCTTTTAATTTCACGTCTTTGAAGACGCATCACCTGAAATGACACTAAGATCTTGTACTCGTTCAGTCCCAAGGAAGATGACCTCTTCCTTGAGCGGCACGAGATTTTATGTAACTTTATTTTGTATGTTATGTGAAGAGAGTAAAGCAAGAGAGAGACAATAAAGTAGAGATAAAAGTTTTTTCATTTTAGTAATGAATCATTTTAGTTGGAATAAACTAAAGAAAGAAAGTGGGTCATTAGTGGGATAAAGAGAGTACTTAGGTTCATGTCCATCAACTTTATTTTTGTGTTCTTTGTTTTGTAAGTATATTCACGATTCTAATGAAGACACATAATGACGATGCGTTACTGAAATTAAAAGAACGTAACATCTTGAACATAATTTATCCGAATTTGTGTTATTTGTTTTTGAAGAACATTACACAATTTATATGAACCTAAGACCATCACCTTTAACCATTTGAGCAATTGAAGGAATTTTGAGTGACATCTTGATTAATTTGTTAAAGATTACTTAAGTTTTAGTATTTGTGTTTCCCATATTTGAAAGTTAAAAAAAGTCTCCCAGACCTAGAACATTTTCCATATTTTCATCTAGTTTGAGAAAAAAAGCTTTAAATTCGCAAAAATTAAGATGGCTAGTTTAAAGGAGTAGGCAGGTTGAAAGAATTGTAATTAACTGAAAATATGATCCGGAATTATTCACTTTGAAAGAACTCAAGGGGCGATTTGAAAATAAAATAAAGCTTAAGGCCAATTTTGTGAAGTAGAATTTCTAAAACCCTAAACCCAATCTCATCGAACTATTGCAGTCTCCTCTTCCGTTTATTTATATCACACTTTAGTCTTCACTTATCCAAGCATTCCTTCCTATTCTTCTCGCAGCTTACACCAAGGTAATTCCTTACTTCTTCTTCTATGCTAAGTTGAGAGACAGAAGCACAGATCGAAGGCTTCATGGGTGTAAATTGACAGCCTATGGAGCTCAAAAATTGTGCGACATTAAAATTTGTCCATAAATTGTATATCCTCTTGATTTGTATCGCTTCACCTGGAGGATCTTTTACCGGACATACACGATCTATCATTATATCTGCATTCTAGAGAAGAATGCAACTGATTGAGGGAAGCGGCCGAGGTTTTTATAATACTAAATGTCTGATGTGTTGTGTTGCTGTATATGATTAGTTATGGTATCGTATAATTAGCTGTATTCAAATTCCTGAAGCAACCAATTGATTTGGAAAATGTATGTTTCCAGAGCAGAATGAAGAATCCAAGGGTTTTCTTCGACATATTGATCGGGAGAGCGAAAGCTGGGCGCGTTGTGATGGAGCTCTTTGCCGACACCACTCCGAAAACCGCGGAGAATTTCCGAGCTCTGTGCACCGGCGAGAAAGGAATAGGATCTTCCGGGAAGCCACTGCATTTCAAAGGATCTACGTTCCATCGCATCATCCCTAATTTCATGTGTCAAGGCGGTGACTTCACTCGCGGCAACGGTACTGGCGGAGAATCCATTTATGGAGCCAAGTTTGCCGATGAGAATTTCACTCTGAAGCACAAGAAGCCAGGCCTCTTGTCCATGGCAAATTCTGGTAAAAACACCAATGGCTCTCAGTTCTTCATCACCACCGCGATTACCTCGTGGCTCGACGGGAAACACGTCGTCTTTGGGGAAGTTGTCGATGGTTACGACGTAGTCAAGAAGATGGAGAAGGTTGGCTCCGATGCCGGAACGCCCTCCTCTACTGTTTTGATTCAGGATTGTGGCCAGATTGTTGAAGATTAGGATTTGTTTCTAAATCACTAATAAGATTTGTTTATCTTGTTCAATATTTTTGCTTAAATAATAATTTTAGCAGAAACAATATTCCACTAATTTTTTTTCTGTCCATTTTCTTAACATTTTCCGCCTTTGTGTCAAAAAGAAATGAGATTCCTATTCGCATTTAGGTAGTACTCCCTCCGTCCCCGATTAAGAGTCACACTTTGACCGGACACAAGTTTTAAGAAATGTAAAGAAAAGCTGGTTGTAAAAGTTAGTGGAATATGAGATTTATTTTTTTATATTGATTTTATAATAAAATGTGAGTGAATTGAGTTAGTGGAATGTGAGACTTACTTACTATTTATAGTAAAAATAAAGTGTGACTCTTAATCGGAGACGGATGGAGTATTATGTTATTCCTTATAACATAAGTAACAAATCCACATAACTTTCTTGATTTAAAAATAATTTTTCATATAAAAAATTGTATCAAATTAAATAGCTACTTCGTATAATTTTATAAAAAATCTAACGAAATCCAAATTTGATAGAAGGTGGAAGGTGGAATCACATTATCATTTATGGTAAAAGTGAACCAGGACTCCTATTCGTGGACGGACTAAAATGAAAAAACGAGACTCCTATCCGCAGACGGAAGGAGTATAAAGAAATTTGTATGGTCATTATAAATATATTGTTAACTTTTGTGACATGCACATTTCGTATAATGTCAGTGGTTGCCGCAGTATTTTGATGTTAAAGGTTATTAAGGGTTCCATTCTCTTAGGTAACAGATGTAAGACATTATGTCTGCGTAGCTGAAAGTTGCAAATTATGAGATAAATTAAATTATATAGAAATCAGAGATATGTAATATTTAGTATTAATTATAATTTTTTTTTAAAAATAAGTTAAGTAATTAAGTAGTAGCAAGAAATTTTTTGTGCATAAAAGTTACAGATAAAAAAAAGCATCACAAAAAATAGCTAAAAGAAAAGTTGAAATGATTAATTATGAATAAATTTTGAAATAAGTTAATTATGAATAAATTTTTGAAATAAGTTAATTATGAAATAACATGATTTCTTTGTGTATAACTGCTGTAAGACAAAAAACATCATAAAAAAGTAAAAATACAAGTTGAAATAAAAAGAATCCCAACTGAGCTTGAAGGGAACCGGACACGGTCTAGCGGTGGTGTGGGTGACAAAACAAAATAATATACAGTAATCCAGAAACCAAAAACTGCAAAACACATAAATATTTCAATAATTAATTAGGTGGTGCAAAATGAAACTGAAAGAATGTTTTAGCCATAAATTACAAAGAATAAAACTCGTAACTACAAAAAAAAGAGATGAAGAAGAGACTAGCTAATTAGCTTACAACAAAAATGGGTGGTGCAGTGCAGACTAGCAGATGTCACAAAAATAGAGGGTGGTGCTGGGTGATTCCCCCCTCCCCCTGTCTTCAATGCCTCTCAGAAATGCTCTCATTGAAAGGTGTTGTGAAGCACATGTCATAACCGATGCCAACACAATGCCTACTGCTACCATCAAACCTAACCTGTATTACAAAATCAGGACACCCTTCACTCGGCATTTGGCAAGCATGCAATAGTAGCTTCAGTCTCAAATTGTCCACAACTCCTAGTTTGGCTACTCTATCAGGGATGAGTTGTTCATAAATTACTACTAATTAATTGCATCTTTTGACAATAACTCAATTCGTGCAAACCAATTATTCTTGTGAATAGAAGGAAACAAAAACTACAATTCATGGCATCAGGATCAGGTAGGATCGAGAGTGTCCATTCAATCAACATTTCCACAAAATATGAACTGGTTATGCATATCTTTCTATAAGCTTTAAGGTGTATATAGCCTAAGGCAATATCCCACTTACCACATTTATTAAATTATCAATTGCATAACTCATCCAAAACGAAAAAAAAAGCTGTTTCAACCATCTTTACTAATGTACCTTACAACTACTCTGACTGCTCCCTCGATAGTCCATCCCCAAGTATACACATTGATCTATATTTTTTATCAATAAATTCCAAAAAATATACTCATTTTTTTCAATATTGTGAGATAAGATTATCGCCTGTCATTTTGCCCTTCCATTTATTGTAAACATAATAGCCCAAACAAACACTAGTTTGAAATAAGGTGAAAGGAGATTTTTTTCCTCCACAACTTATTTGGCTTGCATAGTGAAAATGACTTGATCTATTGCAAAGATATTAGAAGATGCGAGGGGAGACCATATAATACCTCAAAAATAGAGCAGTAATTCCAAGGAAACAAGGTAACAGAGGAATTGCCAGGGCAAAAGATGTCATCCCTAACCCATAATACCAAGTAGCAACATCGCAAGGTGACAATTGTCGCACATGACCTTTTAAGAAACAAACATCAATAAATTTTTATGATCCGAAGATGCAAGACGCAAACATGATCGACTATGAAATATTCCTAAAGTAAAATATACCTTTTCCAGAATCATATTCTGAAGATTCGGGATGTGAGAGGAAAGATGATTGATGGGCCACGTATATTCCCCATTGATGGATTATGTAAATATAGCTTCCGAACGATAAGAAGAATACTGTGAATGTCCATTCATACACAAGGAGCAAACCAGTCCATGGCATAACTTGTCGAGGCACAATTGAAAATGAAAGTGCAAGGGAGACTAGAGTGGCCATAAAGCAAACAACCACCGATATTGCACCCAGAAAAGTAGGAAGTTTGCCCAAAGCTGCGTTTGGAAACTGTGTTTCCATACATTATCATAGTAAATATATCGGATCATTCAAAGTTATAGGGCTGAATACCATGCTTAAAAGCATACACCTGAATTAGATCTAAGCTGAAACACATGACCGGCAGCTTGATCATATGGCTTAATATAATGAGTTCTATATGTATTCCTCTATGTATTTTTATTTGTATAAAGGAGAATATGAATGTCAAAGTGTCAACTATGTTTGATGGGGAAATATGATCAATAAACATTTCATTCACCAGCAATTATTATTTACTAAAACAGGTGGTGAGCGCAGCGTACCTGTTGGTTTGAGCTGATGGTGGAGGTAGTTACAGAAGGGTAACCAAGTACTCCTCCAGATCTGAAGTTATAATATAGGTGTCTGATATGATCAATCAGCGGTCGTGTCTGCAGTAAAGTTACAAACTTAAAATGTCAGCCCTAGTGAATCTGATAAAGAAGATCCGTAGAAAGGAAAAACCACAGTTGCTAACCTGTAAGGATGAGTGACAATAACAGAAAACAAAGAACGCAAATGGAAGCAGAATAAGAAATTTGACTAAAAGATCTACATTTGGATTTTGACCCCCTCCAGTTCCGGGAAGAGTTTCTTCAAGCTCTATTCGAGCATTCTGTATTATCAACAAAAAATATCTCGTCACTGATTACTAAAAGAGCAGATATAACATCAAGGACAGCCAGCACTAAAAGCATATATGACCGTTTATGACGTACTGAATTGGAAACATAATCAGTACCTGCCAGACATCAACAGGTTTAACAAGCCAATGAGTCCACCAGTCCCAAGGTTTAAGAGGTCCAAGTGTGTAATGAATAACATGGAGTTCTTTCTCATCAACCATCCACTGGAAAGAGGAGCACGTGTTAAAATATGAAAACTATCATAGTCTTCACAAAACTTACGAGGCATTCTTCAACAGAGCATTCCTTCTACATAAGCCATGTTCATATAATTGAAAAACATAATCCAGCCTAATTATATGTTCCACATTTTGTCTTCTCTGGTATAAACATGTAGAACTCCAGAAAATATAGATATACTGATTTTGCCATCATAAAAGAAATGTAGTGGTTGAAAAATACAAAAAGAAAGAAAGAAGGGCAAGGAAACCAGACAACATTTTATCATTTCTGCCTTAACATTGCCCCACTCTGATTTAGTGGAGCTAGCTGGGTTTAATATCTACAATTTGTGCGAAAAAACATCTTCAACCCAACCATGCATGCAATTCATATATAACTGCTCTTAATTAAAGAAATTCATAGATTATTCTATTCCTCAGGTATACACTTGTAGTGTCCCCTCAGTATTTCTTGTCCAAATATGCATAGTTGTTAACTGTCCTCAGATTGCAAATGTCCAATACTATATCTAACAATATATGGAATTCAAAACTGTCACAAAGAATAAATAAAAAAATTTGCTTACGCAAAATAACCTCTATCCGCTATCCATCATCAAAAACTTAAAAAGATTATGACCACCAACCTGCATTTTCTTAATGTATAATAGACACAAATCCAAAGGACGTAAGGGATTGTAATATAGTACAGATACTGCAGAATCATTGCTTTTAAATAACTAGCCATCTTCGTATTTTTTAAAATTTTATAGCATCAGCAGAAATATATAAACATGGGATAAACTCTCAATCCACCCATCAGAAAACAGAGAAGTCATACTTTCTTTGAGTTGGGGGGAGGGGACAGCAATGGGTAATGCACCCGAGACCTTCCCCTTTAACACAGGGGACATCCGTTCGTTAGGAAGTCCCAAAGAGAAAATGGAAAAGTAATACTTAAACACACATATAAAGATGCTTAAGAAAGCAGGCAAGATCTATGACTTAGAGGTAGTCGCCCCTCCTCAAGCAAGGACTCAAACATCAGGTAGTGTTATAAGCAGTTATAGTATTTGTAAGTTACTAAACCCTGTTTTAGACATTTAGAGAGAGAGAGAGAGAGAGAGAGAGAGGTAAAGAATCATACTTTTTCGGCAATAAGCATATGGTTAGCTACATAGAAGCAATGAAACATAAGATGAATCATATTAGAGGTATAGAATGATACCTTGTTAGCGAGCATGTAAAGACCAACATCTGCGTTGTATATAGTAGAAAGTCTCTCCATTTTACGTATGGGTCTAGACTTCAATTCCTCCGGAGATGCCTGAGGGTCAAAAAGGCGTGCATTGGCAAAGTCCGGGAAATATGAGTTCAGAAATCCTTGGTCACCTGCACAGTAAAAGATGAGAAAGATTGGCAGGAAATATAGAAGTTGAACATTACCCTCAAACCAAACACAGAAAAAAGTGTCATCTTAAGTTCTTAATCAATAGAGCAATCCATCTAGATTCTGGAGTATATGATTATGTTCAACATCTTTCATATGGATGCACAAAGATAACTTAAAATCATAACCTGCCATATTATGTTCCATTTGAATAATGGGGAAGAATAAAGATCAACCTAACATACCACAGAAACGCTAGAAACAAACTCGGAAGACCCCCTTCTTCAGGAAACAGCATGAGCAAATCATGTACTACTAATATACTATTAAGCATGTAAAATAATTTACTCATACCTCCAGTGTAAGAATACATTGTATTTATTTTGCTGGACATATCCTTGAATACTTTTTCTGATGGTTCAACCACCATCACTCCAGAATTCAACCTTTCTGAATGCTTTAAGTTGGCACAAAACTTTTGACACTTGAAAAGATCTTCAATGTTCTTCACTACAATTGTGTCAGCATCAAGATACACCACTGCCAAGATGTAAAAAGAAAAATGTACGGGATGAACAACAACTGCATCAGATTTCTGCACCAACAAACTGTATTTCAACTCAATCTTGCTAGATAGAAACATCACCTTTTTTGTAGTCAGTCATGTCAAATATTTTAAGCTTCGTATAGACACCCCAAAACCTCGTTGGGCGTATTTGATTGGGATTTTCCAGTAAACTAATTGTTTTCACAATCCAACCATCTGCCTGCATGATTGAAAAATAATCACACATGAGATTATCCAGAGTAAGAAAAGGTTACAGAAGAATATTCGTTCGTCAACATCATGCTAGGTAGCCATCATCTCAACAAAATGCAGGACACGCTCAGAAAATAACAAAAACCATCGTCCCAATCATGCTCTTCGCCATATATAATTATCAGACATAATGACCGAGTACGAAGCTGTCTGCCCCTCTTGTAGTCTCCAGAGAAGTATCTCAGCACTAAAACAAGAAACTTGATATAATCCCCAATGCAGTAGAGACTCAATATAAATATTCTTGGTTTTGTTTAACGGGAAAGAAAGGAAGTTCATGTTTGAACCAAGCTGATTCATGATCAAATTCGAATCCACCATAATCAAACTAAAGACAGTTAGGCAATTACGAACTGAAAGAAAAAAACTCGATCATACAGAAGACATAAACCTTCCTCCAAGTCACCCAGAAAAAGAATCGCATAATCTAGCTCAGAAACAAACACCTGAAGCAGCTGTTTAGTATAATCGGAAACTCCGTCAGAGACCAACGCAACCATATCTTTTGTGGAACCCGAGTCCCGAATTGACTTCCCCAAAACTCGGATGCCGAGCAGGAATTCATCACCGTAGAGAAGCGTGACGTATGCTTCTTCTGACCCTAATGCTCCATCAATTCCAATCAATATTGATACAGTTAATATCCAACAAATAAACCCTAATCTCCACGTACTCAACATCATATTCTTGAGAACTCGTGATGAAGATCTGAGGAAATTTTGGGAAATCTTACGATTTGAAATCACTCTAATTTACTAATGTGTATTGATTATGATGAACAATGCATTGTTGCTGAAAACTCTGTAGGTGTTCACGTCAACTTGAGAATTTCCTACAACTCTCGCTCTGATCCATCTCACTCTCTCTCCTCATTGTTCATCATATTCATATCATATGATACATTATCACTTACTCATTTTCATGAGGTTATTATTGATCCATACCTTCCAAATTCCAATGCATAATAATATTGCATAAAATTAAAAGTGTCGTATACATTATTGAAAGATAAAAACGCCATCCCACGACGACTCACATCGCCATATAAGCGTTGAACAAAAACGGAAATATTTTCTAGAAAACGAAACCCGTTCACGATGGGACTCGAACCCACAATCTCCCGCTCCGGAGGCGAGCGCCTTATCCATTAGGCCACGCGAACTTAACGTTTTCTGGTCTACAATTGCAGAAATATATATATGTATGTATTCATCACTGCCAAGACCCCAACTAGATAATTCATGATCTATTAATTGTTGTTGTTTCCACTGAAATCAATGGCCCTGTCCTTAATCAAATACCAACACACCCCTAAATTTCTGCCCGCTAATCATATATTGAAATCATGTTCGCTTCTACATTTCTTAGGTGATGCTTATTAAATTTTTCTTCTTATTTCTTCTACTTTTCAATATGAAATTCGCGGTTTTTGATTCTTCAGGTTTTCCACATTGCAGCAACGAAGCGGCAAAAGATTGATCTGCGCGGCATTTTCTGCCGCCGGAAGTTCTGGTTCAAGCAGGGTATGTAAACCCATATGAGGTGATTTGTAGCAGTAGTAGTAGATTTATTTTTCTGAGATTTTACTGTTATTTCTGAAAATGATGTTCGATTCTGCGCCTCAAATAAAAGCTATGAGTTTGTGTAATCGAACTCATCAAGGCAGCTTACTCGAAAAAGCGCAAGGATGCCGAGAGGAGGAGTGATGAAGCTGCAGCAGCTCAAGTATGACTAGTTACGTTCTTTTGTGAATATTGGATGTGTGTGTTTCTCTGCTAGGCATTATTTGGTATTTTTATCGCTGTTACATGTCCTATTTGTAGCTGGAAAAAGCGTATGATGGTGAAACATTTGGTTCATTTAAGGTATGTATGGGTTCTCTGTTCCTATTTTCATCATTGAGTTGAATGTACTGGGTTGGCTTCATCAATGCTTTGGTCAATAACTGAAGGTTGTAATTTCTAACAATATCGAAAGAAGCACAAAAGTTTTAATAAGTGAACTGCTGAAGTAGTGATTTTTCCCTTCCATTGGATTGAAAATGTGGAGCAATCCAAGAAAGCCTAGAGATCGAGAAATTTACAGATTACACTCAAGTTTTCTCTTAAATTTTTACGAGTATTTTGTTGATAGTTACTGTTTGCTGATTAATTTATTGTACTTTGCTTTCTTACATCAAGCTTCATCCGCCAACAATGTTTCTCGTTGTTTTTGAGTTTGACTGCCATGATATAGTAGTATCTTTTTTCTGATCCTCCTTGTAGTATAATCATTTGATCATTTGACTGACACAATAACGAAGATTCTCCTACTTTTTTCTTCATTTTCTCATTAAAAAAAATCAGACTTTATCAATTTCAAGAGAGTGATCTTTGTTTTGAGCTGAGTGACTAACTTACAAAACGAATGTGCTTCCATTGTACCTGATAACAATAAGCTAATCTTTCATCATTAAGTGTGTTTATGGTGGTAGAGAAAATAGCATGTACCCATTTTTCAGTCCAGCTCACTGAAACATGTAGAATTGGTCCTATGAAAATGCATCTGTATGTTATCCTCATTCTTCTATTCATTTGAACCTCAGGTTTTGAAAGATATAAAGTATGCAGATAAGCTACCAGTCATTCCATGGGGACCAAGGTGTGTATTTCCATTAATTTCCAGACAAAACTTATGGGAATTAATGTTGTTATGATTCCATGAAGTTAGTTCTTTTGCTGTCGCTAAATCTTCATCATCCTTATGAGCAGCAGCTACTCTGATGACCTATGTGCTACGGATTATCAGCAGCGCATTGGTCATCTGATCAAATTTCAGGTATTCGAAACTTCATGTCAGTCCACATGTGTATGATGGATCCTGAAACCTGTGTCCAGATTTCTGTAGATCATCTATTTGCATTTCATGCCATTGAATGAATCAGTTTTGTGCTACTCTTGATACTCCTGATACCTCTGCCTTTGTGGTGAAGATCTTATACTGTACATTATTCAGGTTTACCAAATCTGAGGCCTAAGATATTCAAATCAACATGGCAATATGAACTGTCGTTGTATGTACAAAATTATTTCAACTCACATTTCCCCTTGGTGTTATCACTGTTTTTTTTTGGGGGAAGTATTCGACTAAAAGTAGATTAATGAGAAGATGTCGGTTGTCATTTTTAGAGATGCAATTTCAAGTCTTAATAAATCCTAGCATGCTTAAGAGTTAAGATACTATTTGAAGATATATCATGTAGGGAAGTCGGAAGTGTGGTCAATGACTCAATAATTATGACTTGGGCACTGCTCCAGATATGAAGGTGTTAAGTTCAATAAAGTTATAACTCAAAATTATATCGTGAGGAGTAACAATCTGACAGAATCCAGTTGTCAGCATATATGCATTATTATGAACCAACTCAGGCATCTCATTTTGCTTATAACTTTTCTGCAGAATTGCCATCTAAGCTTGTAGAGACATTAGCTCCTGGGCTAACAAAAATATGGTTGTTTAATAAGAACTCTTAACATCTGCCATTAGGATTTTCATTTCATTGGATTAATAAAAACCTACACTGTAAGTTGCAGTACTGATGTGCAACATATAGGTCCATACTCATGCATTGGAAATGCCATGGATATTTCTGTTCCTTTGTAAAGCGTGAATAACATAGATCACCTGCCTTGTTCATTTTGCAGACAGCATGTCTATCGGATATTTGAGAAGTTAAAAGCAACTGTTGAACCTCCTGCATCTTCGACATTTAGCGTAAGTTATGATGAGAAATTGGTGATTCTTTTCAATGTTTATTTGCTTTTTCTTCAAGAAAGATTTTCCAGTATTTAATGCTAATTTCTTAATTGGAAATGCTAGTATTAGTTTCAATAAGTGATCTCTCCACACTTGTTTTTAGTGCAGGAAGAGGGTGGTGAGGATGAAGGGAGGATGTTGAGAATGGGTAAAAGGCTGCTTCGATCTCTTTCACTGGTTAGCTTTTGCCTCTCTGGTAAGTGGAATGATCCAAGTTATGATAATGTATTATGCTGTTTAAGTGGGTTGCTGAGTAAAATTTTAACTGTATTCATGTGTTACAGTTTACTGTATGGCATCTCTATTATTAATATGCAGGGCTACACTGGTGTTTTGAATGTGATCGAATATGCACCTGGCTTTGTACCTGTTTTCTTGTACATCAACCAGGTAATAGCCTCTCCGGTCCTATCTTTATAAGTGTACCTGTGATTGAATTCCTTTGAACTTCTTAAAATATCATGATAAAACTTTTTAATATGTTTTAGTAGTAGTATATAGTGACACATAGACTTAGTTCCATACTCCCGTGTTTTAAAATGCACTATATCAGAACACATCTTCAATTCATTGTGCGGGATATGGATTTTCTATTCTGAACTTGAAAGTGGCTTCAGAGAGCAGTCGATCTATGATCAAATGCATGTGAGGAATTTGTCATTTGACCTATCCAATAGACTCAGCGTTGATAATTTGCTGACATGATGGCGTACAATAATTTCAAGTCACAGTGAGGCTGGTATCATCTGCATATGTTTTTGCTTGGATATAGCTGATGCATTAGATCCTTGGAGCTAATGCGTGTAGTTAGGATAGTCATGTTCGAATCCAAGTATGTCCAGATGGAAACTTTTCATCGCTGAGTATGCTTTTTCCCGAAGATAATTACCGTTACCTACACTATAGATGATAACTTATGCTTGTGCTTGAGAAAATTATAGATCACTGGTTTATGGTCATTCAGGAATTGCTTGTAACCGCATCATCGGCGCTCATGCTCTGCATTCTAGCCTCATACTACCGATGAGCTTCTATACTTTTGGATTTGCGGTTGACGGCGTATTCACTAGGGCAGCAAATTATTGCCAAGCAATTGAGGAAAACAACAGATTTCAGTTTTCTGTATAGGATTTCAAATTTTGGAATTTAACTGTTCTTTAACTTAGAGTGATAACTAATTCCCCGCCGAGAAACAAAATTGATGACATGTTCAGGGAGAAGATATGAAATGATAATAATTGAATGAAGCTTTGGTGCCCTTTCTCAAACAGATATTGCTATTTTTAGTGAGAATTATATTTGTGGAAACTGTTATCAGCCTGGGATTTTTGTGACCACGAAATTCCAAATTGATACTAAAATCATGGAGTATTCAATTATAATGCAAAGGTGCACGTCAATTATTCAGTGATAAGATGAATCAACTTTTTGGCATGTGTTTTTGTTGTACTGAGTTTTTTGGCAAACTAATCCAAAAAAAGAAAAAAGAAAAAGATGTTATGTCTTTTTTATATTCACCTAGACTATGAAAAACATCCATAAACGAAGTCTATTGTGACATAAAGATGGAACTTATTCTCTCGAAAAGCTTATACTCCCTCCGTTTCATAATAGATGAAATACTTGGGGAATGACACGGGATTTTAGGAGATATTATTTTGTGTGTTAGGTGGAGAGAGAAAATGATATATTTATATTAATATGAGAGTCTTTTTTAGGAAAAAAAATGTGATATTTTTTGTGTGACAAATTAAAAAGAAAAGTGTGAAATCTTTATTCTTTTATGGGACAGATGGAGGGAGTGTTTTTTTCTTGATGCATCTAATATTTTTAATTGTAAAAAATTGCTTTGAATGTCGTGCTATAGTACTTAAGTTCACATTTTACACTTTAATATTACAATAGTTTCGCTCATTGTGGCTAGGACGCAATTTCTAATCACATACATGCAAGAATTATAAAAGCTGTAACGCATCTAATTATTAAGTTATTTAAACAAGTATCGTATATAAGCAGTACTAGTTTGTAAATGATACTTCCTCCATCTCACAAAGATTGTCCCACTTTGACCGGATACGAGTTTTAAGAAATATAATGAGAAGTGATTTGAAAAAGTTAGTGAGACGTGAGTCCTACTTTTATATATTAATTTTATAATAAAATGTGAGTAGAAATAAGTTAGTAGAATATGAGGTCCACTACCAAAAATGGTAAAAAGTGAAATAAGACAAATTTTGTGGGACGGACCGAAATGGAAAAATGGGACAATCTTTGTGGGACGGAGGGAGTATATTCCATCCGTCCTAGTTAAGATTGATCCCTTTCATTTTTTTTACATGTTTTGTATAAATCATAATAAATAGTTAAAATGAAGGGAAAGTAAATTAACAGAGAATAATACGGAAGAGACTTTCTTCTATATTATTCTTTCTCTTATTTTTTCTTTTATTTTATTTTAATTATTTATTATTATGATTTTTTTAAAATATGTGTGAAAAACGAAATAGTCATCTTTAACGAGACAGTGAGATTACTATCAGAAAGAAATAGAATCACGAGTCCACCATATGGATTATTTGAATAATGTATATAGCTGGCTAATTTGATTATATTTGTTAGCTATCAGTTATCAAGTGGCCTACTCCAAGAGTCGTGGCAGCCTCATCATCTTAAGGCAAACGGACTAGATTTTAAAAATTAAAATAAAAAAGTGAAAATTGAAGAGACTAGATACTCATCCAAAGTTGCTATCACCTTTCATCAACAATTCTTGACCATCAATCACAATCCTTTTTGTTTATTATCTTTATAATATATTTTTATGTTCTAATGGTAAAGTTACAAAATCACGTGTATTAATATAATTTTTAATAAAATAAAAAATAAGAGAAAATTAAAAATAGTGTTATTGTGTGTGTATCATCAATTTGTCATTATCCAACACGTTAATGTGATGACTACCATTGAATGAGTGATCGTTGGGAACATGTCATCACTGAGTAGATGATTCATTCATTGTGCATGTTTATCACTATACCAACTTACCAAACTTCAAAATCATTAGCAATTTAACCTTGTATAAAGGTGTATTTGTTAAAATTCTATGTAGATTGCACCAAAAAGAGTGTTGTGAATTTCTACTAACGAAAATAAATGATTAATAATTCGAATCAATTGCCAATCTATAGACTATACTTTATATCCAGGAACAATTCTATCAAAATTTATCATATTTCTCTCAAAGTTTAATGTTTTTAATCTAGTTGGCGCTGATTAGATGACATTTCTTCTGTCATGCATATATCACTCCACAATTAATATAAGGAAGTTTTTTTCTTTACAGACGATATGTCGAACCAAAACCATTAGTTGAGACGTAATTTATTATGCGAGAATAGATTTTCATATACTCAACTTACCAATTAGTTTTGCTTGTTTTCATTATCATTTCTGGTTCATTTGATTAGTATATTTCTTTGTCCGGAGTACTCTAGAGTCTACACGGCTTATTTTTTCTATTTTTCTATAATTTCTACGTAATTAATAAATACCGTTTATAATATATAACCATGCAATGATTAATGGTTCTAAGTATGATATAGATGTTGACAATATTATAGCTTTAAAAGTGAAAAGGGAACACTGCTAAATTAATCGAAGCCAGAGTAAACATCTCATAACCTAATGATAGTTAACTTCCTCTCAATGATAGTGATAGCATAAATGATGATATCAAATATCAATCCCATAACAGATTAACACCCATTTTTGGTATCGAAAAAAAGAGCAAAAGGACAATCATATAAAAGTGACGATAGAATCATATAAGTATAACACTTTCGGACAACCATATTTTTATATTTAACTCGCATTTTGTATTTTTTTCGCTTATAAAATGCACATCCAAATTTCAAGTGCATTAATGGCCTGTTTGATGATAGCTTCAATAGCATAAACCTATATAAATAAAAATTATACTCGCTTCATCTCCAAAGAGCATGAATTTTGCGTACGGTACGGATTCTAATGCATAATTGGTAAAATTAAAGAGAGATAAATAGAGAAAGTTTTTTTAAGTATTGTTAGTGGAGAATGGGTTCCACCTGATCATTACAGAGAAAAGAAAATGTTCATACTTTCTAGGGACGGACTAAAAGGAAAATAGTGAATATTTTTCAGGAACGGAGGAAGTACAATTAAATTAATTTTATATATTGTTATATGATAATAGACGTAAATATCATAAAATATGTGTTTGGTAAATTTGTTTATGACATCCACAATGCGGTTGGGCAGTCCCGTCCCTCGAACAAACGGGATCATCACAAGACGCGATGTGAGTGGGAGGGACGGGCACAAGATCAAGTGAAGGTGGGTGGGATGTCCCACCACACACCTCCTTTCGACCGTCAATGAGATGGCTATGTGATGCCCATACGTAGCGAGTGGCATCCACATCGAATACACTAGTAAAAGAGATCGAGAAAAACAACTTATGTATACTTTCCTAAAAAGTAGGATTACACAAATTAAACTATAATTAATAAAAATTTAATTTTTGAAAAAGAATTCGCCAAAAAGGTTGCGCATCTTAACGCCACATTAAGAGTCACATTTTACCAGTACGTAGGTCTCACATTCTACTAACTCACTTCACTCACATTCTATTATAAAATCAATATAAAAATATGGATCACATATTCAACTAACTTTTCCAATCCACTATTTTTTACATTTCTTAAAACACGTGCTCACATCAAATATAACTCTTATCGTGAGATGGAAGGAGTACTTCCCAACTGGGAATCCCACATATATTCAATTCCAATTATTATGTATGGAAAAGTAATAAATTGGATTAATATTAAATTGATTCAATGCAAATATAGAATAGAACTTAAATATATAAAGAGATAAAATGTGAATGTCAAGAGTAATACAAATATAGAATATAAGTTATTGTATTCGATTAACTATCTTTTTTGCAAGTTTTCCATTTTAGATTTTAGGTTTTTTTGCTATTGCATTTGAATTTTTTAATTAATTCTTTGCAAGAACATTTTAACAATAAGATTTTACTTTTTTTTATATAATTTTTAAATTATTAAATTGTATTTCTATTTTGATTTAATACTCTCTTCCGTCCCACAATAGGAGCCTTATTTGGTTTGGGCACTAGTTTTAAGAAATGTAAAGAAAAGTGAATTAAATAAGTTAGTGGAATGTGAGTCTCATTTATATAGTGTTATAATGAAGTGTGAGTCAAATAAGTTAGTGGAATGTGAGACCTATTTACCATAAAATAGGATTCTTATTGTGAGATGGAGGTAGTAGCTTTCTTAATAGGTGATTATGAGTCTAAGGATATGAGGTGGAAGTGAATAATCAAATTACAACTTCAAATACTATTGACTTAAAAAGAGTATCATTCAAATATTAAAATTTTATATTTATTTTTAAAATATTAATTTTTTAAGTTTATCATTAAATTTATGCTATGCAAAACTTGGAAATTTTATCAGTTATTTGCTTTTAAACCGATTAGTCTTTTGGGCTAGCCCGAAATCCGAATGGTTAGGATTAGGATTGAAAATTTCAAATCCAATAAAATTTTAATCTGATTAGTCCATAAGCCAGATTGACAGATCAAAACAAATACTAGTACTTCCCAACCGAGAATCCCAGATATATTCAATTCCAATTATTCTGTATAGAAAAAGTAAGTAAATCTACTGTATTTGGGTTAATATTATATTGATTCAATGGCAACTGAATAATGATTAATACAAATATTGAATATTCAATCCCCATTCCAACTTGGAAATGCTCTAACGCCTTCTTTCTATCTTTCCACAAACTTAGCAAATTCCAAAACCAACTTTATTTCCTAATTATCATATTCATTCCACCTTGGAGTAATAATTATGCAGACATCGCAAATTCCAAATCCAATTTTATTTCCTATTGATCATATTCATTCCACCTTGGATTCATCATGCAGACTTGCCAAATTCCAAAACCAACTTTATTTCCTATTAATCATATTCAAACCCCATTCATTCATTCTCCATAAATAATCACAATTCACAAACCCCATTCATCATCTCTTCTTTCCCCAAACCGTTGAAGCATTTGGGCAAAAACAGAGGTTACTGAAGCAAAGTGAGTTGTGAAACTAAACTCTTCGATTTTTCCAATTTCCAATTTCCAATTACTTGATTTTTGACGTGTCACTTTAACACCCCGTGAATTTGCCCCATGCATGTATGTATGTGTGCAGATTATTTTGGACATTTTTGATTGAACCAAAAGTGTTCGATGTATTGCATGACATAATATTTCACTGCCAAAGCAAAAAGATTCCCACTTTGCAGTTGTTGTGGTGGGGTAAAGGCTGGTGGGGTTAGATTCAGAGAGTGACATGTATGATTTCTTCTAGTGTTTTCCCTATGTGAGTGAGTACCCTCAGTTATTTTGTAGACAAGTGCTAATTTCATCGAGTGGATCCGTAGCACCAAGTACTAATCCACTATCTTTTGATTCTTCTTGACGGTTAATTTATATCTCAATCGCCTGTTTTCATGTTCTTCAACCTGTATTTTTTCACCATAGAAAGTCTGATTTGGTATTGAGAAGATTATAGGTTCTAGACGATTTATTCTTTCTGTGTTTCTTGAATTTTATCAGAATCTGCTGCAACAGCTCCTTTCATATCTGGGAATCTTGCTGTATTTGAATTCAAATAATTAGATATGTAAGAAGGAAGAAAATGTGTTTTTCATAGTTAATTGATCATAAATATTGAGTTATGCGGTTATGCATGAGTGGTGATCTGTATAATTGTGTCATATTTGTTCCCTTTGAGATCTTATTATCAAGACATACATATAAGTGAAAACAGGGGCACTTGTTTGATCAGGTTAAATATAAAAACTAGTTGGGTGTTTAAACGTCTGGTTTTAAGATGATTTAGTGTATTACCATCTCTCTATCTCTAGTTCAAGTTTTCTAACCTTTTTCGCTTTGTTTTGTCATAATTAGTGACTATGGTGACAAGAAGAGTGGACCTTCGATCTGACACTGTCACCAAACCAACCGAAACCATGCGGGCTGCAATGGCAAGTGCTGAAGTTGACGATGATGTACTTGGTTTTGACCCGACTGCTGCTTGCCTTGAAAAAAAGATGGCAAAGATCATGGGGAAAGAAGCAGCATTATTTGTCCCGTCAGGCACCATGGCTAACCTAATCTGCGTGCTCATTCACTGTCAGATCAGGGGAAGTGAAGTCATTCTTGGAGACTATTCCCATATCCATATTTATGAAAATGGAGGTATTTCTACGCTTGGAGGCGTACATCCTAGGACAGTGAAGAACAACGAAGATGGAACAATGGATATTGACCGAATTGAAGAATCTATTCGAGATCCAAGCTTTGAAATATGTTATCCAACAACTAGGCTCATCTGCTTGGAAAATTCACATGCTCAGTAAGTTTATGACGTCCTACTTAATTGATAGCTATACACTTCTTTATCACTTACCGTAGTACATTTTTAGTTCAAGATATTTTAAAAGAACTGATATGACAATTTTCTTGGCTATGTTTTGGACATTGTGAACTCAATTAAGTGGTTAATCTCAAGGAATATGTATTTCTGAAGGAGTTGTTTCAGAAACACTATCTGATTCTCTGTAACTTGTTAATATTTATTCCTCTCTGGAGCTATACTACTGATTAGAAGTAGAGATTTATGTTTAATAACGTGCTTCTGAGCCTATGAGAAAATGATTGATGATCCAGCTCCGGTGGTAGATGTCTTTCTGCTGAATATACAGACAAAGTTGGCGAGCTAGCAAAGAAATATGGATTAAAACTCCACATTGATGGGGCTCGTATTTTTAATGCATCTGTGGTGAGTTAAATAATGTCCTTGCCAAATATAAAAATTGTGAGTAGCTAGTTGTGTGATTGGATATGTCTTGTTCCCCAGGCTCTAGGGGTTCCAGTGCATAGACTTGTGCAGGCTGCTGATTCAGTAACGGTAGGTTCAATCGTTTCTGCATCATCCATAAGAATTTCTATGAAATTTTATATAAAAGTACTCCTATAATTTTTTAGTACATCATAAGTTCATAGTATTCTTGGTTGATATCTTCCACCACCCTCACTGACTTACTGTGGAACAAAAATTGATATGTGATGTCTATAGGCTTGCCTGTCAAAAGGGCTTGGTGCTCCAGCTGGAACTATTATTGCAGGTTCAAAGGACTTCATTTACAAGGTGAACAATATCTTGGTTTATTTTTACTTACAGTCAAATTTGCTTCCATGCAACTTTCTACCAACTTCCCTCAATTTTGTTCTAATTAAAAGGCTAAGATTCTTCGGAAGACATTGGGCGGTGGCATGAGACAAATTGGTGTCCTATGTGCTGCTGCTATAGTTGCAGTGGAAGAAAATGTTGAAAAGCTCGTAGGCGATCATAAGAATGCTAAGGCTTTGGCAGGTACCTGTTGCCATTACAGTGTTTAGCCTTCAGTCTTACGAGTCTTATGCTCACCTCTAGTTTTTTGGCTCATGTTTTTCATTCTCTGTCAGCGGGGATTAACAATATCAAAGGATTGAAAGTTGACCTGGATTCTGTTGAGACCAATATTGTGAGTATCCTTCTGTGCAAATTCTTATAGAATAACATGATCTTATGTTCCTTCATTATCAGGTCTTCTTTGACATTCTTAAGGAGTCGGGGACAACTGGAGACGAACTAATGAAAAAGCTGGAAGTACATGGTGTACATGCAATGCAGGAAGGTCCATGCAAGTATGTCTCTTCTATTACCTTTTCAACACTATTATGTTCCATATTTACCAGTGATGAAAATCATCTTGACATGAGTCCGTTTGCACGATTCTGATAAAGCCTTTACATGTCAGAATTAGGCTTGTCCTTCACCATCAGATCTCAGAACATGACGTGCAGTACACCATAAGTTGCATCCAGGTTATTTAACTATTTTGGTGTCGACTTATGCTTCTTATATCTGTAAATATGGCTGGGCTATAATTGATGATGATTTGATGTCACTCTTTGCAGAAAATTGTGACTGGTCTCCCTGATAAAAATGGTGTCAACTGAGGCTTCTATGTGACCATGGGTTTTAATTTTTGCTATGTTGTAATGAAGTGGTGACACACTACTTATGGAACTCCGCACTATTAAATGAAATCTTTCCATGTCTCATTTGCATAAAATGGTAGTATTATCTTCGTCCACAAAAAAAAAGACTTATTTTTTTCATTTTAGTTTGAACATCAAAACTAGTCTGAAATCTCTAATGAGATATCTCATTTTATATTTACTGCACTTCAACTCCTTTTTATTCTTTATCTATCTTAATTTATCAACTTTGCATTTAAACTTGGTGTCGTTCATATTCATAACCAAAACTATTTTTCACATACGGAGATGGTATGTCTTTTAATTGAAATTTTTGTCAAATTTGTAAGGTAGGTCATAAACTCCTTTTTTGTTGTAGATTTGGGTAATTCAAAAGGCTACTCACAAAGAAAACAAAATCAGGTTCGGTAGATGTCAGTGCCCATGTTAAAATGTTACTAGTACATGTTAATGATACTGGTGTAATGTATTTCACTAAATTTGGAATATCTACAACATCATAATTTCCAGATAACAACACGTCGATTGAAAGAATGGAATTACTATTATTGGCACAGGAATGAATGAGAATCAAAATTAGCAGATCTGTATGATAACCTAAAATGGAGCTCAGCATTTACAAATACAGCCCCCAGCAAGGCAGGAAGTCTACTAGGGGTGCTTGTGAATCGCATCGTTGAGAAGGCGGTTTAATAAGCTCTGCTCCTCGCTGGTGGGATTGTTGTTATGTGTAATACTGTACAGGGTTTGTAGTTCCTCTGAGCTCGCCTTCTTTAGTAGACAGTCAAGTATTTTCTCAGCAGCAGCACGCCTTTCCCTTTTCCTGCCTTCATCATCTTCACTCTTCACACTGCTACTTTCTGCATACTGAGATTGCTGAGGGATCTGCATCAGCGGCCGCGATCTCCAGTAATCTGAGCACACACGATTGTGGTCAAGAGCCTGAATTGCCTGCACAAGTAATGGCAGAATACAGGCATCAGAGAGAGGGGGGAGATGTGTCAATTGCCCAGAATCATGAATCATACAGATTATACTACATAAATCAAACTGAAGCTCATCATCTTGCAAATAGAACCGATTTAATGGCTTGCCTGCACGATAGCTGGAGAAGAAAAGCCGAACATTTCCATTCCGTCCAGACTCCCTGGAGGCTGCAAAGGGTGAAGGTTCTGTCTTCCCAACTTATGTTGTTTTGCAATCTCCTGATTTACTCTATCCCGAACCAACTCCCAGCATCTAGCAGCAGAGACATGAAAATATACTTCACTAGGACAATGCTCCACAGAAATCTACAAGTCCAACAAGTTAGAACCACCACAATTAGAAATGAACTCAAATCAACAGGATATTAAGGAGAGGGGGAGGGGGTGACAGACAAACATGTTTCTGAACCGCACAATGGACTACAAAAACATTGAATAAAATATGATTACCATAAATAGAGGTCCAATTTGTCCAGCATCCAGAATCTGAGAGACATAGTAGCACATGTTAGATGGATCTGTGACATCTATGTACCTGACCCGACTCCTAAATCCTGCATTAAATTGAGAAACGTTTCATTATGATCAGTACAGATAAAATCTATGAGAACATCTAAGTACTCAGCATCATTTTTTCAACACTTACCCTTTGGGTAAATAGCGCGACTGTCGCACCACAACTTTTCAGCACACACAGCCCCATAGTCCAAGGGTTCGACATTACAATTAATTCTCCTAACCACCTTTGCAATGCGAGGCCCCTTCTGGCGATAATATCTATCCAAGATGTTTGGGGAGCCAGACTGATTACATGGCACAGTTAAACTGTTGTCAACTGCTCCAGAATCAACAATTAACTCCACACTCTTTTTACTATCTCCATTACATGATTTTTCTTCATAGATTTGTTTTGGTTTGTGGCCACCATCTACATTGGCATCACTGCATTTCGGAGTCTCCTTTTTTGGGACATCTCCACTAGAACCTTTACCTGGTATGGAGATTTTAAAGCAAGGGCTGCTATGTGGACTGGTATCAGGACACGTTTCACCTTTTGCGTGGTCTTCAACTTTTACCCCCTCTAAACCAGAACCATTCTTCATCCTCTCAAGAATTGCAGAATGGTCAACAACGACAGTTGTTGAGGCTGGTTTGTCAAGACAATGACCAGAACCAATATTTTCAGGGCAAACTTGCTTCTGAATTCCTACTGTATGCTTCTCAGATGCCTCCTTTACAACAGAAGGTTCTTCGCTTGGTTCACTTCCCGCATCATCATCACTGAGGAGCACAACTTCATTACTACCAGGACATGACAATCGATTCCCTTCATGTTTCTCCGAAGCTAAGCTTTCCTTTGTGGATGGAAGCTGGTTTGACAAGGCCTTGTATCTAGAAGCTAACTGCAAAGAGTTCTCTGGCTTGCAATCCAGAGAAGAACTGGATACCTCAGCTTTCTGGGAAGATGAGTTTGTTGCCTTCATGTTTTGCAGAGCCAATACCACCACAGGTGGCTTCGAATTTTGAGAAGAATTTGGGCTGCCAACAAAGTTGGTATGATTCGGAACAGCTCCATCTGCTTTGCCTTTCTGTTCTTTTGAAGATAGGATGGTGACTTGGGAACCCATATCTTTCACTGCCGATCCTTGAGAGGCATGTGATAATTTACCACTGACCCCAGGTAATTGCTTATTCTCCCTGGAGACATAAGAACTTAGAGAAAGCCCAAGATCAAGTCTTGCCCATCGATATACTGCGCTTAGTTTCCCTTCTAGAGCTTCAACCAAGATATTCAATTCGTTGATGTCATAGCGGAAAAGGAAAAACTTAGCACCCCATGAACATGAACATAGCTGTTTAGCATGGTTCAAGCATGCATATTTATCGGGTGAACAGTGGTGGCAACCTGCAGCAGATAGATGCAAATCAAACAGGCATACACTGCATTCCCTCTCACTAGTAGCATCAAAAGTGCTCTCCATCTTCAGCGCCGTTGAGGAACTGCTAAGGAATTCTCTCCGGACCCTCTCTGTCTCAACGCGAGCCTACCCATAATATAGAAATTCCTTCAGTTCTTCAGAATCATAATATGAATAGCAAAAGCTAAACTTTACAAGAACCCTTATAAATAATTGAAATTTCATGTAATGATCTGTATTCGCGATTGTTGTAAACTACTTGAATAATTCTTGCTAAGAAGAACGTCCGAGCTATGGAAAATCCATCTCGAAAACAGACGGTTACTCCTAGGACCTATAGAACATTCTTGCACAGTGTGCAAGGCTAAGGTGAGTAGCAGAAGCAACAATCACAAGCAACTACACCTAATCCTTTACAGTACCAAAAAAATAATTTATCTGCGGCAGATAGCAAGAATAAATCCCGCACCATCTCCTTAGAAAAAAGAAACTTGAAGTTTGTAAATGCATTGATAATTTCTCATTTGAAAAGTAAACTTATTAGTTATTTGCATAACCTAAATGGGCCGATTATGCCCATGAGGCAACCAATCAACAGGAGCAACATTAACTGCTTCAGCACAATTGAAGCCAGAATTAAATCCGGCATGATATGCTCGAGGGAATGTCAAAACAAATTCCCCAGCATTTTGGACACACCGATAAACAGGCACTCCCTCAGATCTTAGGATTGAGGGGGAAAGCTGAGTGACCTGCAAAATATATTGAATATTGGTTGAACTCACATTATTCCGTGTCAACGACTCATTGTCAAAATAAGAGATGGCTACAGAACAACCACCTCTGTATTAGTTACTACATTCGTCCCGCTACAAGTGAGTGATTTCTTTTGGGCACGAGATTTAAGAAATGGTATTTATTGAGTTAAATGGAAAGAATAAAGTAAGAGAGATAAAGAGAGGATAAAGTAGGAGAGAGATAAAGTAAGAGAGAGTAAATGTATTGTTTATATTTTTGCTAAAAATGAAAATCAATCAATTATAGTGGGACAACCAAAAAAGGAAAATCAATCACTTGTAGTGGGACGGAGAGAGTACAATTTAACTATCAACAGCAAACCAATCTCTTTAATAATGACAACTGTAGAACTTTCCTAAACAAATTTTTTCCAGCAAATATACTTTCCAGTGACTGGATGATTGCATTTTAGACAAATGGATTTTGTACCCATACTTGCCCAAAACCTGAAATTTGGCCAAATCAAATTCTAAAATGTTGTAGCATATGACATATGTTTAGAACCTTATATTCTTAGACGGCATATGTGATGATAGTGCTCTAAATTCCAATCCACTGAAAGTTTAAGTTGGCCGAATTTATGGGAAATGTCCGTGATTTCAGAAGCAATCAAGTAAAGAACAGAAATAAAGAGACCTACTAACTACATGCGAATCAAAACCAATTGCTCATATTTTGCCAGATAAGCAACTTTAACGTTGTTGAAGTAGTTAAATGGATAAACATATCTCAAAGAAGACCTCATAGCTCATTTCTTAATTCCATACCAATTGCAATTATAGTTCATACCAGCTTATGAAGCAAGTCAGGCTGTTCATCAAAGAGGTCTGGCAGATGTTTCTTCATGGCTGCCTCCAGCTTTAGGGCATCCGATCCTGGAACCCCATACCACAGTTTTGGAGCACCCCAATGCAGGTAATTCAATGAATACAAGTGGTGATCCTCAACATGCTGTTACCAATCAACAATACAAGAGTAAGGAATAGAAGAAGGCCAGAATCGCCACAAAGCATCAACACTGGATGATGGTCAACAGGAAAACAGATTGACCCAGATCAATTAAAAAAATCATTCATAATGCTGAACCTAAATCTAAGCATTGGAAAGTTTTAGGCAAGTGTAGGAACAAATAAGTACAATTAATACTCCAAATTGCCAAAAGTATCTCTATAAAGGAGAGAAAAAGAGGTAGGCTTAAATAATGTGAAGAAAAATATGCTTTATTTAAATTCAAAGTATTAGCTGAGCTTAACTATACACAAGTTCTTAGTTACAGATTATATTTATCTATTTCAGTTATATGCAGAGATAAGTATAATTTAAGAGAGTAGTGTGTTCAACATAGGAATATTTGTCTCAGAAAACAACCAGATTAATAGAGAGAAGACAGTCCTTACCCAACAAAACGACGAAAAACACATCCCTATATACAGCCAAGGAACTAGAACACCAGATATATCACTGCTTTCAAATGAGAGAACAGAACCCGGAAGCCTAGGGAAGTTATTTAAGTTCCATCCCGAATTAATATACTTTACATCAGAATCTGAACTAACTTGCTCAGCAGTTTTAGGAAATCCACTGCCAAATACGCCTGTTTCGAGATCAGCCCCGTAAAGCACCTAAAAAGGAAGCTAAAAAGATCAGAATTTAAATGCATGGATTATAAGTTTCACACTGATTAGAAAAAATCATTCTAGAACATTAAAAGCAACCGAAGAAAAATTATAGAATTACCTCAATTTCTTCAGTTGGTTTCTCCACCATCCGCCAATATTCTCCCTCAATATTTTCTACTGAAGGCTTCCAGTCCTGCCGCTGAATCACTGAGCCATTACCTACCGATTCTGAACTATTGTTACCTCGGAAGTACTGGACCTTGAAATCATCAGCATATTTCTGGAATGCATCCAGGGTAAATTCTGAACCAGGTTCAAAGCCAAACCTATCAGCCTCATGTAGTCCAAATTCATCTGGGATTTTGATTTCCTCATTATTGGTTTCATTATCAAGTCCATTTTTCATGCATCTTCTCTTTTTCCTCTTTTTATTATGATTAACTTGCAATATCTTTCTCATTGTATTCCTATTCTGAAGCTTGTCAATCCTTTGAACTCGAGTAGCAAACTTGGACTTCTCCCATATCTCTCTCTCCTTTAGAGGACAAGGAGGCTTCCATGAAGGAGGTGGTACTATGCGGCAAATCCCATAAATTTCTGCTTTAGCACGTATACTAGAAATGTATTTTAAGGTGTCCTCAAACTCCTATCAGATAGAAAAATAATTTCAATCATGAACTATCATAAAGAAAATAATTAAAAGCAAACTGACGTCATAGTAAATATCAAAATCAATACGGTGAACATCCAATGATTGTTACTGTCTACTGAGGTTTGAAAGATATGGGTTACAAGTAATTCAAGGGACAATAAAGACCTCTTCAGAAGGATAAAACACAGGAGCCGCCTCAAGATCGGGCCTGCGAGCTTCTTCTGGACGCCAGTTTGCGGTTACCTGTTCCAAATTCATTTAACATGTTTACATTTGTAGCAACTAGCATGCAAAGTCAAAACAAAGTTTAAATATCCAATTAGGTCAACAGGTATACAACTATAGTATAAACACACCAGCACAAAGCGATAATGTAATTAACACTTGGAGTTGGAACCAATGCCTGCTAGAAATAATCAAACAAACATATTTTTCATCTTCCAAACCAATAAATTTCTAATTATGAACTCATCCATCATACCACAACCATTACAATTTACAAAAACCAATGTATTAACTGCGAGCATCCCCTAACATTCCTAAGCTGTAGAGTAACCCTAGTTGATTAAGGATGATATGAGAGGAAAATATTTCAGAATGTAGTTGCATAATAAGTATTTACATGATCACATCTCAACTGCTTGTACTTTGCATTTCTTTAGAAATGAAATGAATTAGTTTTGAGAGACTTGCCTTTTGGCAGTTCTTACAAGATTCACACCCACGAATGATCCCTTTAGGGAGTTGGTGCCTCAAGACATGCTGCATCTGTAGAATGCAAATTATGTAATGAATTATACTATAGATTCATGGAAGAGCGAGTGCACATATCACATTGAGCTACACTGGACCAACCTGCTGAGATTCGTGTTCATCACCAGAACTGTGATCAAGCTGGCTATACTTTATTCCAACCCTACGTGTAATGGACTTCGTAGCTTTTGAGTCATCATTACTGTCAAAGTCCACCTCTGTCTTGACTATTTGTTGTTCAAAAGCATTGCCAGAGCTTGAGTAACTGCCAACTTGATTATCCTCTGACCTCTTTAAAGTCAAGGGCACAAGTGACTCAAAACCAGGGGGGATTGAGGGAATCTCCATACAGTCGTCTTTGATGCAAGGTCCAACAAGTTCTGTGCCCATTACTGATGATAAACAGTGACAAAACTTAGGCTAAAGTCCATTTTTCTCAAAGATGATAAACTGATGCTGCCCGAAAAGAAGTAGTGAACAAATGACTTGAAGCTAGTTTTCTTAGGGCACAGATATCTGATTTTAGAAGCTGAAAGTATTTACAAAATTCCAATAGTCACAAGATAGCAGAATTGAGTTCCTAGATCAATCAAATGAATCCAGATAACTTATTCAACACTGCCCTTTCTGAATCTTGCTTAATACCTGCACAAAAAGATTACTATTATCTGGAAAGTAAATGCAGCTTCGTAAATCAAGAAAGTTACACCAAAATATTTTAAATTATTCGAATGCACAGGGCTGTATTAAGATTAAATACTTATATGAACTTCGATTTTGATCTACCTTCTACAGAGATAGGAAACTGAACAAGGATAAGAAAAGGAAATGCCACTGGAATGTCACTATGAAGCTACCATGTCATATAAGACTAAGTTGATCCCAGTGAGTCTTAACAGATCTAGAGGCATCTTATAGCAGCTTGTGAGGCAGAAGTCACCAAAAAAGTCAAAATGCAAATAATGTATCTGGGTGGAAATATTAGCAAATCCATCATATTCTCACAATGTATCTATCATTCTCACATGACTTTAACTCCCAAATCATTCTTTAATTAGATCATGCAGCTGATAAGAATACGTCAATTTCTGGATCATATTTTTTGCTCTTTCCAATCACGCAAAAGACTGTAACAGGAACACAAGTCTATTTCATTTAATAATGGTTTTAGACTTTCACGGTAGCTTCTAGCATATGTTATCGTTTTATCGAAAACATTGGTTCCCGTCAAAGTAATTTAATACTCCATCATTAAGAAGACATCGAATAACCCATCAGATTAACAGCTTTTAAGAATGGGGGTGGGGGGAAAAGTCATTGGCGACGAGAAACAGTACAGATCACAACGGATAATTTAGATCTAAGAATGAAAAAATAGACTCGTATATCTGACTGAATATATAAACGGACAATTTAGATCTAAGAATATAAAAAACAGACTCACATATCTGACTAATTTATAGTACTTACTTAGCTCCCCAAATTGCCAACCTCCTGGTGCAAACAGACAACCCAGAAACAGATGTACAGTTCAGAAACGGATAATCAATAAATCAAACCCTAATAATCATATGTCAGATCAACATTTAAACGCCCTCAACAGAGCAAAAACACAAATTGAAGAAAGTGGGTCAAATCGTGATATGAATAAGCAGATCTAACCCTAATTCAACTTCCAATTGACTTGCAGTCACGCAAACATCGACCAATTTTACAGATTGTATTTGATGAAAAATTAAAGAACAGTCCCAGTTCGATAAAACCAGAGCAAAAATTACTATTTTAAGCCCAGATTTGATCTAGCTTCAACCTTAGTTCTCAATTCACATGAAGGTGGATAAGGGTACATACCATATCAATTAATTTCTCTAAAGAATAAAGTTCCAACTTTGTTGCTTAAAACAATTTCATTAGTCCCTTCAATAGTAGTACTAAGCCTAAGGAATCAAACACAGCAAAGGAGAGGAAATAAAACCCTAATTCCTAATACAAGAAATGCATAAACTGTAGCAGTTACCGGACCTTGATTTGCTATGAAACCATGTGCTCATCATCACCAATTCCTGGTTAAAATTATATTTGTAGCATTTATTGCTTAAGATCAAACTCCTAATTTGTTTTGTTAGTTAATAAGTTCATCGCCATATCACGTTTATAATATGTATTTCCAAAATATTTCTTAGTGTCGTAAAAAGGGGGATTTCTTCAAAACATTTTAGATTTTTTTCGCGGATAGTGATCAAAATTTGTCTGACATAAAATACATTATCTACAATTGAAGTGGACTATTACAAATATGGTACTAGTAGTATTTTACTTTTTAATAAGCAACTATTGATCAAATGTACATTATGTTGGTTACATTTGATTCCACTCTAACAGAAAAGGCGATACATTTAAAGTGCCGCTGCCTTTTTTCAATAATGTCATCACATTAATAAAGCGCCGCTGCTTTTTTTTTCACTAATATTCACAATTATCTTTAGTACTACTTGTATACTCATATAATTTTACTTTTTTTTTTTGGACATACACACCTATATCATGGAATTTTCAAAAAGTTATATTTTTCCCACGAACTTTAAAATTAACAAATAATATCACGAACTTTACCCTGAGTTTATTACTATTTTCCACCAATGAAATTCCGACTATATTAATAGATTGAAGAACAATTTTGGAGGGTGTGCTTCAAGAAAAATTATCTTCAAAGATTGAAAAACTTGAAACTTTCAAAGTTGTTGTCAAGAAATTACAAAAAAAAAAATTGTAAAATAAAATTATTTGCCTTAATTTTTGCATTTTTGAGAAATAACAAACTTAAGGTAAAATTCATGATATTATTTAACAATTTCAAAATTCATGGGAAAAATCAAACCTTGTGAAAGTTCTATGATATTATATTTTATTTTACTTATATACTCATAGTTACTAAACACGAGATGTTCATATAAACGAACAAAGATGAGTAGTTAATTTAGTTTTCATTCTTCACTTAAGTGAGTACTAAATTTAGTCTGACAGCTATCTCGTTTGTGGTTTCTCATTTTTTCCCTCTAAATGATGAACTTGATATTGACGAGTATGTAAAATAAATTATGATTTACAAAGTTTAAGACTTTAAGTAATACTAGTAATAAACTCATACATGTTGCTTGATAATCTCTTGCAATGCTAATAGTATGCTACCTTAAGTTAATAAGTTTAATTTAAAATTTGTGTTGCTTTAAGTGTTATGGAAGTGGACACAAAAACTCTTACTCATACTCCCTCTATCCGGAATATGAGTCTCATTTCTTTCTGGCGCGGTTTTAGATAATATTTAAAAAAGTGGATGAAAAAAAAAATAATGACATATAAGTCTCACTTATATTATACTATTAATGAAATGTGAGTGAAATGAGTTAGTGGAATATACCATCTACAATAAAAGTGATCAGAGCTCCTATTCACCGAGATTCCTGTTCATGAAAAAAAACGAGATTCCTATTCATAGACAGAGGAAGTATTACATTAATGATTTTTACTTTTCCATAAAAATAGGAGAAATGCAAGAGAAATAATTTGACACTAGGCTTTATACTATTATTCAATTTACAACTAATAATGTCTTATAGCTAGCTACTAACTCTCACAATTCTTAATAGGAGAGTGATGTTGATCAACATTGTATTGTTGTTCCACATTGAAATTGATGCAGTTGGTATTTGTTTTTCCTCAGGACTGCTTAAATGTATCTAGCATAAGTTTGCATGTGATTTTCAAGTTGTTTCTGGGTTGTTAGTTTCATTTACGCATTTTAAAACCATTTTTAATTACAAATAACTGTTTTCAGCCTTTTGTTGCATTTTGTGAACTTGTCTGGTGATATTAGCCGGAATATTTTCTTTTAAATATCCGGAAACATTAATTACTTCTTTATAGGAGGATTCTAAATAATTTTATTGGGAATATTGACTCCTAATTCAATCCAATAGATTAAGTCCAAGTACAATTTTAGGTGCCGTTCAAATTTTAATTTGCATTGACAAATTGACTAATACAGTACGCAATTGTAACAAGGCATAATCCTCCCTCATTTCATGACAAAATATTTCAATTGCCATTCTAACGTGATCGCGATTTAAAATTTTCATTTAATTTTTTTCATTCTAAGTAAGCGGATCCCACTATTCACACATTCTATTATTAAAAAAAATTATATAAGGCCCACATTTTAATAACTTATTTCATCATTTCTCTTTATAAAGTCAAATAATTTATTAAAGCGATTCAAAATATCACTATAAAAAGTGGACAGAGGGAGTAACAATTTTTCCATAAACTCTGGTTATTTGTTACTCCATTCGTCCCCCAAAATTTGCCCCAATTTGACCTGATACTTTGGTTTAAAAAAATTATTTGACTTTGTATTAAATGAAGGAGTGTAGTGGAATAAAGATCACACATTGAGGAGATTGAGAATGTATTTAATGTCTATTTTTGGTAAGATTCCAAATAGGACAAACTTTGAGGGACGGACGAAAACGATAAAATGGCATAAACTTTGGGTAACGGATGGAGTGCTAAGTACCATGCAATCAACAAACAACCCAAACGAATTCTTACACCGATTGCAATCAACAGACAACCCAAACAGATTCTTACACCGTTTAAGATATTCAGTTAAGTAGCTAGTGAGCTACTGAAACATGTAGTATAAGAAATGAGACATAGATCCATCTTTTATAGGGATTTTGAATGTAATTAGACGGTCAAGGTTGAACACAAATTTATCAAGATTACCCCAATAAATACATGGTAATTAAATTAGGATTTTCTGACGACCACGCGATAACTAATCATCATCGCAAAATTCCCATAAATATCGAAGAAAACAAGGACAATCCATTTCCAATATTAATTGTTGTATATAAAAACCCTCTAAATTTTAATTTCTTTCCATCATCCTCTAGATCACAACCCCAACAAAAATGGTCTTCGCTTCTCACGATGCCCCCCGGCTGGCGGCCGTAGCCCTCCTCCTCCTCGCCACCGCCAGCGCCGTCCACTCGATCGGCGTCAACTACGGCACCCTCGGCGACAACCTCCCGCCGCCAGCCCAGGTGGCGCAGTTCCTCAAGGACAAAACAACCATAGACCGCATAAAGATCTTCGACGTCAATCCCGACATCCTCCGCGCATTCGCCAACACCGGCATCCTGGTCGCCGTCACTGTCCCCAACGACCAGATCCCCTCCCTCACCACCCCCAAGGACGCCCGCCGCTGGGTCTCCACCCACATCAAGCCCTTCTACCCAGACACACACATCAACTATTTAATCGTGGGGAACGAGGTCCTCCACTGGGGTCCACAGAACCTCATCGACAACCTTGTTGCCGCCATGAAGGCCCTTCACAAGGCCCTCCACATGGAAGGGATGAACGAGATCGCAGTCACCACCGCCCACTCCCTCGCCATCCTTGAGCCCTCCGACCTCCCCAGCCTGGCCCGCTTCCGAGCCGGCTGGGACG
The DNA here is from genome assembly GCF_023119035.1 of Salvia hispanica. Classification (NCBI taxonomy): domain Eukaryota; kingdom Viridiplantae; phylum Streptophyta; class Magnoliopsida; order Lamiales; family Lamiaceae; genus Salvia; species Salvia hispanica. The sequence continues at coordinate 10,216,453 of NC_062966.1, forward strand.
TCGGGGTGCTGGCGCCAATGTTGGACTTCCACCGCCATACAAAGACGCCGTTCATGGTCAACCCTTACCCTTTCTTCATGTACTCACCGGAGAAGGCTGACATGGCGCTTTTCCGCCCTAATAAGGGGCTCTTCGACAAGTACACGCGCCGCACCTATGGGAACCTCTTTGACTTTTTGATGGATTCGGTGTATGTGTCGATGAAGAAGCTGGGGTATGGAGACGTGGCGATTTCGGTGGGGGAGACGGGGTGGGCGTCGCAGGGGGAGGTCTTCGAGCAACCTAAGTGCTCGGTGGAGAACGCGGCCGCATACAATGGGGCGTTGGTGAAGCATTTCGGCTCCGGGAGAGGGACGCCGTTGATGCCACGGAAGAGGTTCGAGACCTACATATTTGCGCTCTTTAATGAGAATCAAAAGACGGGCTCTTTGGCGGAGAAGAACTTGGGCCTTTTCAGACCCGATTTCACTCCGGTCTATGATGTAGGAATCATGCGAGGTGCTGCTGGTGCTGGTGCTGCCCCTGCTAAGGTAACTTAGCGATGCTGCGTTAGTAAAGTCATATTCCTTTTTTTAATGTTCTAACATAATAAAGTCATTTCTATTTCTATATGATATGGTAATGGTGCAGAATATTCCGATTGGGATGGGTAAAAAGTGGTGCGTGAGCAACTCGGACACAAGCGAGGCGGTGCTGCAGAGCAACATAAACTACGCGTGCAGCCAAGGGATAGACTGCAAGCCCATTCAAGAGGGAGGCGCGTGCTTCACACCCAACACTCTTAAAGCTCACGCTTCCTACGCCATGAATGCTTACTTTCACGCGCAAGGTCTCAATCCACACAGTTGTGACTTCGCCGGCACCGGTGTAGTTATCTCAACTGATCCTAGTAAGTCGTAACCCTCTCTCAAGCTCACTCTTCTTATGAAATCTATGTTAGAAATTACTCCCTCCGTCCCAGATAATTCGACTCAGTATTCCATTTCGGGCCGTCCCACATAATTTGTCCCATTTCACTTTTATCATTTTTTGCAGTGGACCCCATATTCCACTAACTCATTCCTACTCACATTTTATTATAAAACTAATATTTTAAAAGTATGACCCACATTCCACCAACTTTTTCAACTCACTTTCCATTAGATTTCTTAAAACCCGTGCCGGGTCAAAGTGTCCCAAATTATGTGGGACGGAGGGAGTAATATTTGTGTGGTGCATTGTGTTGTTCAGGTACACCTGCATGCAAATACGTCGCTTGAGAAGAAGCCATTTTTGTTGGTGGTGAGATTTAGACTTCAATTAATTATACTCCGTTTATATGTCTGAAGTCTAGAAAGAGGGATCAACCTATAACTAATTCATTCCAAACAACTATATATATTTTTCGCAATATATATTTGTTGCTATATTTCATTATTCACTCAATTATATTTGCATCAAATTAACCAATGCGTGCTTTGTTTTCTTAACGAGTAACATGCTACACACAAACAGTCTTTTATTTTCGATTATACGTATCTAATTATAAAAAATCACCGATTCTGGTTATATAATCGCAAGTAGTAATTTTTAATATACAGAGTTAATATATTAATAGTCATTTTCATATTGTAAAATATAAATTAAATAGCCATAAAAGTAATTAAAAATGGCCTAAAAAGATTATTTTACCCTTAATTGCCAAATTCATATTACATCAACGAGTTCAAAAGGGTAATGCACAACCGATAATACGTTACTCGGTTAATTTATATGGTGGCTTAAATAAACCCAATAAAATATGGAAAACAACACCGATCTAACCCGTATCAGAGAAATAGTAGTATATGTATACTGTTAATTTATCTCGAAAACTAAACAATAGGGTGGTGTTCGATTTCCTAGATAAAATAATATTAAGATATAATTTAGGATTGAGTTGTGAGATTATTTAGTCATAGGGGGTTAGCTATGACTAATTATCCCAAGATTATCCATCTAGGATTAAGCTGTGGAATTGAATCTCATGAACCAAAGACACTACATATTTAATACGGGATACAATCTTGTAAACCGAACACCTCCTATGTAAATCTAGGATATATATCATTTTCCTAATGAAAAGTAGCTACTAAGAGCATACACAATGGTAAATAGGCTAGCCATAGGCTAACCTGTTTCTCTTCCTGCCACATCATCCAGTACTAAAATTCCTCCTGCCACATCATCAGGACAAGCAACTGGACAAGCAATAGGCTAGCCACGTCATCAACACTATTAAAATAAACAACTAATAAATTTATGGAATTAAACACAAAATGCGGAATTAAACATACGACACATATACGGAAAAATTCATTACTTTCACTAAAATAAAAAAAATTACATTAATTAAAAAAAAAAATACCATAATAAAAAAATACATTAAACCAAAATAACTATCGCCGTGCGATCCTCCGCGCCCACAACTCTTCAATTAAATCATTTTGGAGTTGTATATGCGCATCCACTTGGTGCATGTCGGCAAGTGCCTGGAGGCGGCCGGCTTCATCGTGAGGTTGGGGGTGGCCACGCCGTGGCTTTGACCAGCTTCATCGTCGTTGGCCCAATTAGTCGGGCTTGTACACCTTCATCTTCGACTATCATATTGTGCATGATAATACAGACGTACATTATAGAAGCAATGCAGCCAACATCCCACAAACGCGTTGGACCCTTAATGCCGCCCATCGAGCCCGGAGCACACCAAATGCGTGCTCCACGTCCTTGCGTGCCGACTCCGGTCGCTCCGCAAAGTAGGCCTTCCTGTCCTCATTTTCGCATCTTATCGTCTTCACAAAGACGGGCCACTTAGGGTATATCCCATCCGCCAAGTAGTAGGCCATATCATGCCGGTTGCCGTGGCGACAAAACCGATGGTCGGACCGACCCCCGGCACTGCTCATTGAAAAGGTGCGACGAGTTGAGGACGTTTAGGTCGTTGTTCGACCCGGCTATCCCAAAATACGCGTGCCAAATCCACAGCCGGTAATCAGCTACGCCATCGAGGATCATCATGGGATTCTTTCCCTTGTAGCCGCTTTGCGAAGTAGTCGTCATATAGCCGCTGATGTGCAGCTGTGTGATCCCGAGGAATCACTGCTCGGCGGTGGACCACGGGTGGAGGTCGAGGTACCGCCAGCTGCATAGCCCTTTGTAGCAGCCGGCCTATCTCACCCTCCGTATAGGCTTCCATTGCTTCGTCCATTTGCCGTTCGTACTCCTCATCACTACTACCACTACTACCACCCACGCTACTCATTTCGCGTTGTTGTTCTTGTATAGAAATTAAGAGAGAGAGAAAACTCGTTAAAACAAGCGGTGCGAATAAAAATGACGTAAAAATCGCGTTTATATAGTGTTTCGAAAATTTAATAATAAAAAAAATTGCGTTGGCCGATCGCTCGCCAATCGCCAGCCTACAATGACAGTGAGCGGATCGGCGAGCGGATCGCTCGCCAATCGCCAGCCTACAATTGCGTTTATCTTTTAACCTTGATTACCAACCAAATTACACATTATCCTCCTATACTATTTGATCTGTCAGGTTTTTGTTTAGGGTAAATTATTAATTGGTAATTTGGTGTTGAGTAAACGTAGGACGATAAGTAGACGTGATTTATCTAGAAGAAGTGACATACGAATGCAACAAGTAAAGATAGGATAACCAAACTAATCCCCAACTTATAACTTGTGTTCCACGCTCTTTTATTAATTACTTTGGCGGCTCATTCACACGACTTCAAATTTAATCATTCATACTAGTAGTATTATTAGTTAAAACGCATTATTATTGTGTTAATTACGACTTATAATGTTAGTAGAAAAATACTAGTCAGAGTCACATTTTCAACTAGTCCGTCACAATTCAATTAGTGTGCAATAATCCATCTCATAAATTCTTATACTATTGTGTTTTTATTCACTCAAGGACAATAAATAAACTATACATTCAAACACTAGAATATTATTGTAGGTAGCGATAGGAGCTTTTACTTTCGGTTTTCATCTAGAAAATTTGAAACTGAATATAATATTGTAGGGGTTAATTTAATTGTGACGTAATTAGTAGCGCACAAATAATAGAGTATATAGTGTGTATATATGAAAAAAGTGTAGAAGTCGTAGTTGTTCGTCTACTATGCTCGCCGGCCACACACGACTCTCCTACTAAACTCGACTTGTAATAAATTATACACTCTTAATTAGCTTACGCGCCCAGTGACGCATTCTCACTTCCTTTCACACACATCATTTTATTTTATTCTACTATAAATCTAGTTAGGTATTTTCCAAAATAATAATTGTTGTCAACAACTTGAGCATTAAAGCTCTAGAAATATCGAATGAAGTTAAAATCTATGTTACGATACTTATTTATCTGAATATTACCATCAAATACTGATTTTTCTCAATTATAGTAATTTCTTCGAATTTAATTTTATATAAATTTGGTTAAAAGAAAATTAGTCAATTTACACAAAAGCGATTGATATAAATGGAAAACTGATAATTAAAGATGTTCCAGATTTTGATAATTCATAGTTCGTATTTGACTTTTTTCTGAAAGAGGAAGCATCGTCCAAATTCTCCCTTTCTAACTGATTTCCTGCATATGAAAGGTCAATTGTTTTGCATCAAGTCAAACTGTCTATTCTGAATTTGTAATAGTCCATCTACCCACATTTCCGATATATATACATCCTCAATTGGCAGTCATGTTCCATTACTCAAAAAAAGTATCAAACACAAAAACAAATTAAAATGGTGATGAAGAGAAATAGAGAAGGATCCGATGTGGAGGATATTAACATACATACGATGGCCAATTGGCTGATGCTATTATCCGGCAGCCGAGGTCGAGAACCAGAAGAAATAAACCGCGTGTTCGAGTGCAAGACATGCAACCGGCAGTTTCTGTCCTTCCAGGCTCTCGGCGGCCACCGCGCCAGCCACAAGAAGCCGAGGTTGGCGGCGGAGGCGACGCCGGTGAAGCCGAAGACGCACGAATGCGCCATCTGCGGGGTGGAGTTCCCGATCGGGCAAGCGCTAGGCGGCCACATGAGGCGGCACAGAGGTCACAAACCGATTGTGAATAGCAGGAGAGTTTTTTGGCTGGATTTGAACCTCACTCCCTCTCAAAATAAGTTTGTTTCAGCCAGCATCGCTCCTGCCGTTAATTGTTTTTTATGATTAGGATTTTCTATTTCTTTGTATTTACCACATCATTCACTTTTTATTCAATTTTCTATATATTCGTTCGTTTATTCAGATATATGTAATCGATGGGGAGTGTTATATTGTTAATTCAATACTTAATTGCTAATTACAACTAAATAATAGTCATTAGATATTCAAATTAAGGGTCTAGATCATCAATCCTGAAATGTTAATACGATCAACAAAAAACGTCAGTAAAGGTATTAAGGTCAATTTACAACAAATTAGTTGTAATGAACTTTTGAAAAATATCTCATTACTTTAAAACACATATAACTTTCTCGATTTAAATTAATTTTTCACACAACATATATCAAATTAAAGATAATTTCATAAGGATTCTAACGAGATCTCACTTGCATATGTTCCGATGTCAAAATTTGAAAAAAATTTCAAATTTTTTAATTTTTTCGTACAATAAACAGAAATTTCAACATAGTATATAAAAAATATCAATATAATACATGTAGAATGTCAATATAAGCAATGCGTTAACATTCTCAAAGCATTGTGTTGATATTTTCTAAACACTGTATTGACATTTTCATCCAAAACCCTAATTTGGTAGTTTTTTTTTTATGTTTTTCAATTTAATTAATAAAAGCGAAAATTACACGTGGCAAATTGTAGACCACAAGTTTTCAAAAATCCTATGATCTTAAATTAGTTGTAGCTAGCAATTAAATAATGAGTTAGCAATTGATACTCTCCTATACTTCTATCTATCTCATTTTTATGTATCATTCGGTATATATCTCACTATATAATTTAAGTTAAAAGCAAAAACAAAATGGATTTACGGTATCGAAGAGGAAATTAAATCCATTTGTGCATGTACCTGATTTGTTGCTATTTTAGTGTTTTAGGTAAAATTTACTATATATGTTAGTAGTATTATACTAGTACAAGTTTACATAGGAGTATATTTTAAACATATTCCTAAGCACAAGGGGATAGAAAAATAAGACGAGGTGTAGACTTGTAGTTCAATCACTAACACACGTCTCGTTCAATAAAAAATGAGCAGTAATAAACGTACATGCTTTCTACGTATATAATTGAATATTTTAGGTAATTTACGTTTAAAACCGGTTCATGATTTTTATCTATTTTAAAATTATTTAGCATAATACATATTTATCCTTTAAAATAAATATGTAATAAACGTGTGAGGATTTTTCTCTCAAGTCTCAACAAAAACTTTCTCCTTTCTCTCTCTCATCTCTCAGTCTTCCAAATTGTTAGGATCGACGACCCCACCACCGCTCAACTTAGGCCGGAAAAATCCATTACTTACGGCCTTTGAAGTCGTCGCCGACTCTACGGTGTGCCGGAGCATGAACTAAAGAAAAAGCCGCAGTTGATATATGAGAAATTGATAGAGATAGAGGAGTTGTTAGAATATTTGAGGGGAATGAATTTTAAAAATCGAGTTACATAAAGGGAATAAATATTTGAGGAGTTTGTTAGAATATCTGAGTAACAGAAAGTGAAATCGGAGAGAGAAGGGAACGTGGAGAAGGAGATGAAAATGAATTTGCTTTGTGAAATAGCACTTGTATTATTAAATTATTGAAAATTAACAATACAATTCTAATATTCCAATTTAGATAATTAAATCAATAGTAGTAGTACTACTTTTTATACTAGTACCTGATAATGATATGACCCGGGACCAATTGTAGTGTGAGAATTGCTATCACTAATTAATAAATAAATAATTAATTAATAGCCACCAATATTAAATTAATACTATGAAATTTAATCACTATTTTTTCAAAAATAATGGATTTCTAATTATATAAATGTCTGCCTTCTTTTTAAAAATGTGATATAATAGATGGTTTCAAAATATATGTTTAATAATTTCAAAATATTTAATTAGTTGTGAGACGCATCATACTATGTTTATCTAATTTTAATCAAATGTCAATATTACATACAATTATTTTTTTATTAAGATATTCGAGTATAACTTTAACCAAATGTCAATATTACATGTAATTATAACTATAATGTTAAAATGACAACGCTATTTTGGGTGACACCATACCACCAATCTGAGGCGTTAGATTTGGCGTGAGATGCAATTTTAAAGTGACACTTGGCAGGCTCAATTTTCTTAAAAAAATAATTAAAAAAATGCAAAAGGCTATAACTAGGAATAACAATTCCAGTTGTTTCTCTCTTCACGCAAATTACGGTCTTTCTCTTCCTTCTCTCTTTCTTCTATTTTCAGCATTAATCTATCAAATCTTTAGCCAAAAACCGCCACCGCTATATTCAGTCTCTGCAATTCTTTTTATCTTCTGCGCCATTTGCATTCTGTTCTCCGTGATTTTTTCTTCAATCTTCAGTCAGTAGTCAATCCATGGAGAAGAAGTTCCCGCCGATATTCATTTCACTGATTTTGAAGACGGTTAGTGTATTCACAGTTTGTTGGTTTTCGATTTGTGATTATTTTTATGCAATCGTGTAGTTGTGAATTTTTTATACCTGAACTCAAATTCACGAATTTGATATGTGGACTACCGAATATGCATCTTCCTAGTTGAACTCGTAAATGAAATTTATGAATTTGTCAGGGAGTTCACGAATTTGATGAAGTTTATGAATTTGTCATCAAATTCACGAATTTGATTTGTTATGCTACATTGCTTGGTTAAGCATGTTGTGTTGCTTAGTTGTGCCTATTGCTTGGTTAAGCATGTTGTGTTGCTTAATTAGTTAAAAATTTCATTGCTTGGTTAAATATGGTGGGTTGCTTAATTGTTGGGCTCCATTTGCATTTGATTGTTGTTAAAAAATATCCTTGCTTGCTTTTCTAAAATTAGTAATAGATGACCAATTGCAGCGCTTTAAATACTGTATTGCTTCTATGTTTGCATGGCAGTGCTTGTTGTGCTTTAATTCAGATTTTGCATCGCATGTGCGCTTGACTGAATACCATGTATTGCTTGCCTCATTTGTAGCTAAAGCTTATTCTATATCCTACGCAGTTCCTTGTGTGCCCGATTGCGATGACAAATTAAAACCATTCTTTGGCAAGAAATTCGACACCTTGGACAACGAAATTGCTTTCTATGATGCTTATGCTCGTGAATCGACACACGGAAACATGGAACCAAATCTTCACGTGAGTTTGTTACTTGGCAATATATTGTGTGCAACAGGGAAGAGTTGAAGTATGGGATTGAAATGGATCACATTCATGCACGTGAAGGATTCATTAAAAAGCACAGACGACCACCTTGAAGAGGCACAGAAGAAGGGACCCGTTGATGTTGAAAAGATGGTGGCAGAGTTCCCCAAACCTTGAGTGGTGACTGTCATTGTTTTATAAAAATGGCAATAACTTTGTTTTGATTTGGATGTGTTCAGAATATTGCTTTGTTTTGGTTTACGGATTGCTTGGTTTTAGAATTTGGTTTTCCGCTTTGGATGGTGAATATTAGCTGCTTTATTTCAAGTTTATGTATTGCTTGGTTGGCCATTTAAATTTGCTTATCTGTGGAGTATATACTGATTTTTGGTTGGTTGTGCTTTTTTCCGTATTGAAAAATATGTTAACACTTTGATATATGCAAGGAAAATAAATTTATGTTTTGCAAACCAAGCAAATCCATAAACATAGCCAACGGAAATAAACTTATAAATCCAAGGAGTTGCAGTGCTAACTCTATGTTAATTACTCCCTCCGTCCCGGATAATTCAGTTCACTTTGACCGGGCACGGGTTTTAAGAATTGTAATGAAAAGTGGGTTGAAAAAGTTAGTGGAATATGGGTCCTACCTTTATATATTAGTTTTATAACAAAATGTGAGTAGGAATGAGTTAGTGGAATATGAGGTCCACTGCCAAAAATGGTAAAAGTGAAATGAGACAAATTATGTGGGACAAACCGAAATGGAAAACTGGGACGAATTATCCGGGACGAAGGGAGTATGAAAGTACATCAAGAACTATTCGAATTGAAGTAATTACAGATGGACATGCTATATTTGTAAAGCTATTCTGGAATAAGAATCAAGCAATAAAATAAATGTAACCGAGCAATAGGTTATACGTACTATCTAAAACCTTCTTCTAATACAGGTATTCCTTAGCACAAATTGTTTGTCTTAATCATAAAGCGGGATGAAGCAATAATGGCTAGTCAAAGTGTATCCATAGTATGCGACGGAACATTATTAAAAAGCAATTCAGTATAAAATAACATGCAATATGCGATCATTCATTTTGTTTGCAATAGTAATGACGAATTTAGTATACACTCCACTGCTAAGCAATTCTAAACGTCCAACCCACCAATAAATAAGCTTCAAGCAAAACATCTGATATTCTACATCCGAAATGAAATAGTAAAATATACTAAAATAAGAGAACATTCTAGCGCAATAATATGCAACTGAGATACGGTGTTCAACAATAAAAGTGGAGTAACATAACAAAATGAAATAAGTAGTTCCCTAGAATTACTAACTAATTTCCTATCCGACTACGAGTTCAGCAGCTTGTCTTTGGCATCCCTCTTCGGCCGTCTTTCTCACCATTGTATAATCGTGTCCTAAAATAAATAAGAAAAAAAAAGATTTTATTTTAGAACAAGCATATAATAACTTTTGACCAAGCAACTGGCCAGTCAGTAACAAGCAATCACAGCAAATTAGGACAACAACCAAGCAAAGAATTAGATAGAACAAAGCACATCTCATCAGAATTACACACGGTGATGAATCTATATCACGACAAGCAAGAATTACATTAAAACAAAGCACTTACAAGGTAACAATGCGCCATTAATATGTATGAATCCCAACAGCACCCCGTTAATAAAATGTGTACAAAATCTTTTTCCAACAAAGTAACCAACACAATAAAAACAAGCAATTGTTAATGCTCATCACAGCAATTCGCAGGAACCGTGACTACAATGAAAGCAAGCAGTTCCTACTGCTCAACACAGCAATTCTTAATGCTCATCACAACAATTCACAGGAACCATGTCTACAATGAAAGCAAGCAATTCCTACCGCTCAACACAACAATTCGCATGAACCATGTCTACATTGAAAGCAAGCAATTCCTACTGCCCAACACAACAATTCCTAATAACAAAAAAACACCGATTCATACAAATGCAATCCAGAAATAGATCAAGTATCAATCAACAAAAGAACCCTAAGGAAACAAGGTCTATCATGAGACCAATCATTTTCTAACTCTAGTATAAGCAAAGAATCAATCTTCAATAAGCAATGAAATGCATTTTAATAACACTCAGCATTTCCTAACTCTAGAATAAGCAAAATCAATCTTCAATAAGCAAACATATACATTTTAATGATATCCAAGCAAACAACAACATAAAACAAAGCAAAAAAACAGTAAAAACAAGCAATCTAAGTGACCAAAAAAACGTAACAAAAGCGTATGAAACAATGTCTGTCATGAGACCAAGCATTTTCTAACTTTAGAATAAGCAAAGAATCAATCTTCAATAAGCAAACAAATACATTTTAATGACACCCAACACTTCCTAACATTAGAATAAGCAAAATATCAATCTTCAATAAGCAAACAAATACATTTTAATGACACCCAAACAAACAACAACATAGAACAAAGCAAAATATAAACTAGACCAAAGCATCCAATACAATATTTCAGAAGATTAACCAAGCAAAAACCGATTCATACAAATGCATTCCAGCAACTGAGTACGATTCATTCAATTAAATAACCCAGGAAAAAAAAAACGAATATTCAACCCAGAATATTTGGAATAATGTTGGTGAAAACAGGTCCGAAGTTAACCCAAATGAGGATAATCAGTACTCAATAAACCCTCAACCTTCAATAAGCAGTCAGACTAACCAATAATGAAACACAAAACGCTCGGATGGAGAAGACGGAGGTTGAAGATTTTAGATTATTTTAATATATCACAAATTGATTCAGAATTAAGAATATAAATAATCGTAAACTCTACTAATACGTATTTTTTTAGAGTTAGCAATGCTAATATTTGCGAAAAATGAAAAGCTATTAGTTTAGCTTTAGAATGTTATAAAAATGAGCTAAGAAAATGTGATTATTTTTTTTATCAAGTATTCTAAAAGAATTAAAATATTGGAACGTAAAAATTTAATATCAAAATTATGAAAAATCTTAAATAATAACCGTATACTTAATTAGTATTGATACATCGTAGATCGAATTTTAATTTCTTACATTATGCAGTCAATTGAGCTAAAAACTCTAATGATTTATAAAAAGGAATTTTTTTTTAACTATATAGCTTTAAAATATTTAATATATGAGTTAAAAGCATGTGATTACTTTTTCATCAATGCTCAATTGCAACGTTCTAAAATTTAAGAAATTAAATAAATTAAAATTTTGGAATGTAAATAATTAAAATCAAAACCGCAAACTCTCAAAGTATTAATATATCATACACAGTATAAGTACACAATTTTAATTTGTTGCGTGATATAGTGAATGAACTAACAACTCTAATATTTTAATATTTTTAAAGAAAGAAAAAATGTTAACGATATATTTTTAGAATATTGAATATATGAATTAAAAACATGTGATTATTATTTTTAACTGAGGTTCGATGTAAAGTAAAAAAATAATAATAATTAAAACAAAATTGAAAAGTAAAGAATGAAAATTTCAAAATCAAAGTTATAAACTCAATTAGTATAAATATACTATAATTCAAATTTTAGTCTGTTGCATGATATAATAAATTGAGCCAAGAACACTACTCTATAAGAATAAAAACATTAGTCATATAAATAGATGAGTTATGAAGATGTGTTTTTTTTAAAGTGATGTTCACTTGTAACATTCCAGAAATTATGAAGTTATTGAAATTAAAATTTTATAAAGTAAAGAACTGAGCTAATATTTCTAATATTTTATTAAAAGTTAATTATATATCTTTAAATATTATATAGATGAGTTAGGAACATATTAATTTTTTTTTATCAAAGTTCAATATAACATTCCAAAAATTAAGAATTACAAGAAAAAAAAATTTGGAAAGTAAGAACTAAAATTGAAATTATGAAAATTTTAAAATCAACTGTAAATTTAATGAGTATTTGGTATATCATATCTTCGATTATAATTGTTGCATGTTACAAATATTTGAGCTAATAACTCTTAGAAAATGTTATTTACATATCATTAAAATTTAAATAGATAAATTATGAACATGCGATTATTTATTGATCGGATTTCAACATAGTCTTTCAAAAATTATAAATTAAGGAAATTATAATTTTGAAAAGTTAAAAATTAAATAAATAAAATTTTTTAAAGAATTAAATAATCAAAATCAAAACCGTAAACACTAAACTCCATTAGTAATATTACACCATATATCAAATTTTAATTTATTTCATGTTTTAGTGGGACGGACTAAAAAGAAAATTCGACCTTTTTCAATGGGACAGTGACAGTATTGTATACAGAAAAAGAGAATACTATTTGAATATATTAAAAATATGAAATAAATAAAATAAGAACATGTGACTTTTTTAATCAATGTTTGTCTGTAACTTCTAAGATATTAAAATTTAAAGAAATCAAATTTTAGAAAATAAAAAATTAACATTATAAAATTTTTAAAATCAAAACCATATACTTAATTAGTTACTACTACTATATAATACATTTAAAGAAATCAAAAGGAAATTCGGTCTATTTATAAATTCGGTCTATTTATATAGGATAGAGAAAGTATTTTATAAAGAGAAAAAAGAAAATATTATTAAAAATATTAGTTGACTTATCACGTTGTACTACAGACGTTCAATTAAATATCTAATAAATAAAATTTTATAATATACTACCCTTTAATAATCTTATTCAACCAACCTTTCAAGTAGCTTTGAAGTTAGATAATCCAATTATTAAACTGAAAATTGATTCAATGCTTTGAGAAACTACGCCGTTTAGTTCCACGACATTTGCTGCTGTGTTTTCCACACTATTGAGGGAGGATCTTCTTTCTCAATTAAGTGTATATAATGAAGTTATTCTTTTATTTTATTTAAATATCTATCTTATTGTTTGTAAACTAATCTTTATGTAGATGCTAGGGCCTAGATGATTAACCCCATTTCCTATGGTGTTAATATAATCTAATACATATATGCTTTACGCCATTTATATTCTTATTTGATTTCTAGTTGCCCATTAAATATAATGAAATTCATTTATTCATTTCTGGTGCTTCACTATGCGGAGTCTACGTATTCAGCAATAAGGAAGAACGACACATAAATATGTATATTTTAATTTTTTAATGGATAGAGTGTGACTAAGAGATTTAGAATTGGATTGATTTAATTTAATGGAGTAGAAATAGGAGATTTAGTTAGAAATATAATTAATATGTCGACTAGGAAATATAAGATTGTAGAATGTAATTTAATTTGATGAGATTTATAAATATATAAAGGGGAAGTTTTAAAGATATTCACGTAAATGTCATTTCATTAAAAGCTATTTATTGATTAAAATTATTATTAGTTAGTGGAAAGTTATTCAAAGTTAATATGGAGTTAATGGATGGTTATATCCAATTATCCATCACGGGGAGTGTTATATTGCTAACTCATAACTTAATTGCTAACTACAACTAAATAATAGCCATTAGATATTCAAATTAAGGGCTTGGATCATTAATCCCTAAATGCCAATACGATCAACGAAAAACGTTAATAAAGCCATATGATTAATTCCAATAAATATCAATAAGGGTATTAATGTCAATTAACTACATGTTTAGTTATAACTAACTTTTAAAAGAAATCCCTAAACTTTAAATTCATATAACATATATCAAATTAAAGATAATTTCATAAGGATTCCAACGATATCATACATGCATATGTTCCGACGTCAAAATTTGAAAAAAAAATTCAAATTTTTTTCATTTTTTCGTACAAGCAGGAATGTCAACATACTATATAAAATATGTCAATATAATACATGTAGAATGTCAATATAAGCAATGGGTTAACATTCTTAAAGCATTGTGTTGATATTCTCAAAGCATTGCGTTGATATTTTCGAAACACTATATTGACATTTTTATGCAAAACCCTAATTTGACGTCTTTTTTTTTATCTTTTTCGATTTTATTAATAAAAACGAAAATTACACGTGGCAAATTGTAGACCACATGTTTTCTAAAATCCTATGGCCTTAAATTAGTTGTAGTTAGCAATTAATGATGAGTTAGCAATGGATCACTCTCCTATCCATCATTATTATCTATAATAATTTATATATACTTACTACTCAGATCCGAAGAAGCCAGCAGTTGGCCATGTTTTGGCTCATGAAGCCACCATAAGATTGATGATCAGGAAAGGCAAAGGCGAGCAACATGTCTGCAAGGTGTTTGATGCCCCGAATCTTCCTGAGGCTGAAGCAATATCCTTTCTCTGCTTCTACATTTAATAAATTTCCATTTCTAATCTCATATATTTGAATTCCGATTTAGAACAATGTGGGTTTTCTTAACAGAAACAAGTTTATAACTCCAGGTGTAATTGCAGCTGCCAAGGATTGAGGCAAATACCGTATCTTTATGTTTTATTGATATCTGATTAGTTTCTATACTATGAAACATAAATGCTTTATTCAAACTTAATCTGCTTTTGGTTAGGCTTCAGAGAGCAGATGAGGTACGGAGGCGAAGATTGGGTGATAATTTGGCGACAACTAACGAGATTTTTTCCAAGGGCCGAGAGTGAGAAGTGAAGGAGCATCACAATACATCTGTTTTCAAATTGGAAGGAGAAGAGAGATATGATGAGAGACTTGAACATGAGCCGCCGCAGAGTATGAAGTATGAACCCTATATTCAATTTTTATTGTATTGTTCAGAACGAGATTAAAATTGAGTGATTATAGGGCCATCTTTTGTATAATTATTTATTTTTCTAAAATTAATATTGTAATTAGTTTACCGAGTCTGTTTTGCTCTCTCCATCCCCCTTGTTTCTCTTTTAATTTATTTACCGTTAAGTTTAATTTTATTTTGGCATTTTCTTTTCAATTCTCCAATATAGCAATTTTATTTTAATAATTTATTTATTTATTCTTTTTAAATTGCATATAATTGTATTGTTTCTCATTTTAGTTTTACCACGAAAAAAGTAAAATATGTCGTGCAACGCCCGTGGGTGATACTAGTATTTAGTAAATTTGCCCTTAAAGGATATAAACAAAGATTACGAAATAGGCATATTAAAATATCAAAATTTTCATAACTTTATTTATTTACATAATTACTCCTTCCGTCCCACTTTATGAGTCCCGGTTGAGTTCGACACGAGTTTTAAGAAATGTAAAGGAAAGTTGGTGAAAAAAGATAGTGCAATGTGGACCCTGCTTTTATATATTAGTTTTATAATAAAATGTGAGTGGAAAAAATGTGAATGGAATGTGCGGCCTATTACCAATTATGGAATATTTTAACCGGAACTCCTAAAGTAGGACATTCAAAAATAGTAAACCGGGACTCCTAAAGTGGGACGGAGAGAGTAATTTTGTTGAGTTATTTAATTTGTCAGGATCATCATGTCACATGAAGTTGTGGATAAATTTTGATATTATGTGTTATGCCACTTAATTGCATAAATTCAAATTGAGATGCAACAAGATGGCTTTGGAGTGGGTGATAAAAGACAAAAATAACGTACGCAAATTTTCCAATGCTTCGTCAAATAAACGAATGCATAAAACAATAGAAAAGTCACATGATGCATAAACCAAAAGAATAGTCACATGATGCATAGCTTATTAAGGAAATGTTTATAGACTACTGAAGAGGAAAGCAACACTTTTTACAACAAATAGGAAAGATTTGTCTTACATATAGTACTAATCACCAAATGCACACACAACAACCTCATCTTTAATTTCCTCTACGACTCTGCCTAGACTTGCTCAAACCGAAACCACCGGTTCAAAACCCAAGATCTGGAATCGGCGCGGCATTTTCGAACTGCCGAACGGTTCCGTGGTTCACACAGTCCGATTCGGGTTTAAATGAAATGCTAAACTAGAACCGACAGTTCAAATAAAATAAAAAATATATTATTTAATATTTATAAAAATTAATTTTTATATTTAGAAATCAATTTTCACAAATAAATAAATACAAGAATTTCATAATAGCCGTATTTATTTGTTGGGTCTATGAATTCTAAGAACCATTCTAGGTCGTTTCTCTTTTATAGAAACATCCTTTAATATTTTATGTTTCACTTTGAATATGAGACAAAATATGTTGAAGTATTTTCTTTTATAACTACATGTATAGATCATTCATTCATTTTTCTCCAATGTGGGATATAATACTTTCTTTGTCTTCTATTTTTTTTATTTATTTGCATAATTATTTTTGTTGAGTTATTTAATTTGTCAGAATTATGAGTTATGCCACTTAATTGCGTAAATTCAAAATAAGAAGCGACAAGATGGCTTTGAAACGGTAATAAAATTGAAAGAAGCAAAAACACAGTGTAAAAGGATAAAAAAAGACAAAAGTATAAGATCCACATATGCAAAATTTCGATTCAATCACAATGCTCCCTTAAATGCACGCATGCCTGAAACAAAACAAAAGACATTAAGATGGATAGCTAATTATGGAAATGTTCAGAGACTAAAATGAGGAAAGTAGCATTTTGAACACTAAATAGGAAACGATCAATAAAATGCACACACCAACCCCTCTTTATTTCCCTCTACCAATACATTCAGAATCATCAAATCTTGACAGAACAAGGAGCTTGAGAGAGAAACAGAGGAGAAGAAGAGAAATGGCGATACCGCAATCATTCTACATGTCCTGCACCGGCGATTTTGCGTAAAAAATGGTAAGAATTATTAGTTTAATTATGGTGTATAACGTTAATTTAGTGTGATAAATAATTTGGAAACACGCACGCACGCAGCCTGTACCAGCTGGTTTTGTTGAAGATCACGAGCTGCATCTTCAACCTGAACTCTGAAAACGCAACCGGCGGCGGCATCTTGGACCGTCAAGCTCAACAAAATCGACGGCGTTTTCTACTTGGTGGATGGCTGGTCCAAGTTCGTCACCGACAACAACATCCTCGAAATGAAGATGCTTTTCTTCCACATCGTCGGAAATTCCTCTCTCCACGTCGCCATTTTCGGCGACGACTCCTGCCTCGAACTCGGTATATTTCCTGTCCATTTCATTTTTCATTTTTCGACATCTCTATGAAACACAGCGTCCAGATCCAATTGAGAAACAATACAACTGTACAACCAATATTTTTACTTGTAGTGAGGAAGAAAGCTAAATTTGTTTATGTGCTTTAAAATATGAGAAAGGATTTAACAAGTTTTGGGCCTATTCATATTGAATCACAAGTTTGGTTGTTAATTAGACAAATAATTGGTTGAATCCTCTGTAGTATATCTTATTCATGTGATAATACTAATTTTTAGTAGCGTTTGGCTTTTGGAAATGAAATAGGCTAAGCTAGAGTAGTAATTTTCTCTATATGAAATTAATTAACTTGCTTATCCGAATTTAAGTTAGAATAATAAGTGCTTCATATAGAATTTACTAAATACACTCAAAATGAAACATAACATTGAATGCCCCGGTTCATAGACTAAGCTTGAGCAAATTTCAATGAATAAATATTTTCTTCTTTTATTTTAGTCGGAACTTTAGTAGTAATTAGTAGTAGTATATAATTCGCATCTTTGTCAACTGTCACACACTAATATGTGCAGGACCAGAGCTAGAAACTGAAGAGCAGCCAGTAAGGCCGATGATCAGGTTTGTGAAGCAATTGAAGGAGTACCATTTCTACGATCAAAGACTGGTGATCACATCAAACCATTCAAGATATTTTGTATTCTATGAAACTGTATTGATGTTTGATGATTTGTAACAGGAGATCCCAAAAGAGTTCTCTGATGCGACGGCGGTTGGAAGTGAAGACAAGATAACACTACAAGATTGGAAAGGAAAGAAGTGGACGGTCTCCATAACCGACCGGAAGAATGGGGCTCGTGCTTTTAGCGGTGGATTGAAGAGATTCCTGAATGCAAACAAGTTGAAGGTTGGAGCAATCTTGTTGTTTGATTTCGACATGGATTCTCCTGATGTGATTAAGGTTGAGGAGCTTGGAGATCAAGATGGACAGGGGATGCTTGATCGAGCTACTCGTGGAGGCTTCATTCACTCTCGCTGCAATTAACTTAATTAGATACTACTAATATAAATTGAAAAACAGTTGCAAATTCAGGCAATAAGCGTACTTAGTTTAAAATAAAAACAGTAGCAAACATAGAGGATGTGGAGACAAAAGCAAGATAAAATAAATCTAGCGAGAGGGAATGAAGCCTCCACGAGTAGCTCGACCAAGCATCCCCTGTCCATCTTGATCTCCAAGCTCCTCAACCTTAATCACATCAGGAGAATCCATGTCGAAATCAAACAACAAGATTGCTCCAACCTTCAACTTGTTTGCATTCAGGAATCTCTTCAATCCACCGCTAAAAGCACGAGCCCCATTCTTTGCCTCCAAACCTGCCTTGCTCACACATTCCAAAAAGTTTTGCTTTCTAGTCTGTGAACTTCGCACATACTTGACACTTTCACGAATCTTAGTGACAGATTGCTCAATGCCTTCCAAACCAACCTGGACAACCAAATTGATAATATGTGCACAACAACGAATATGAAAAAATTCACCCTTACTAATAAGTGAATTATTAACATTCATTTGCTTGATCAAGTATTCAATTGAAAGGTCATTCGCAACAACACTGTCCAATGTCAGAGAAAATATTTTGTTCTCAAGCCCCCAATCACATATCATAGAAAACAACTTGTTACACAATGCTCTGCCAGTATGTGGTGATGGCATCAAAGAGAAATTTAACACCAACTTCTGTAAGACCCAATCCTCATCAATGAAGTGACATGTTAATGAAATATAACCATCACTAGTAATGGAAGTCCAGCAATCAGAGGTCAAACAGACTCTACCAGGTATTTCACTTAATTTTGACTTAATAATAGTCTTCTCTCTTTCATACATTCTTAAGACATCAGCCTTTATCGTGTTTCTAGTCATAAGATTAATATCCCGCTTAATGTACTGAAAACAAGCCACAATGTGTTCATACTCCACAAATCGAAATGGCAAATCATGAGCAACTATGGCATTACACAACAACTGACGAAAATGCATAGGGTCAAACTTTGATCTTCCCTAGATAAAACCACGCCAATATCCTTAGTTTTCTTTCTAGGACAACTATCTAAATGACGACGCAGGTTTCCTGTTCCAAATTTACTTGCAACTCGTTCATATTTATGATCACAATATTTGCACACACATGTCTTTGTACCATAACCATCCAATTTAACTTCAAAGTGATTCCATACACCTGACCTGGATTTTCTTCTTTGTGTCGACTTTGGTGGCTTAGGGACATTCAAATTAGGGTTCTCCAATATCTCCAAGTCCATGTCTTGGACCTCATCATTGTTTGACCCATGTGGGGCTTGACTTGCTGATGTTGGAGAGCCTTGACTGGCTTTGGAGCTGCTCCCACGCCCAAAATTGATGGACATAACTACAAGATCTGAAGAACAAAAATCAGCACATAACGAAAATATCAGCACTTTCGAATATTTAAAATCAATATAATAATGAATTTATCTAGACTACAAATTAGGAATTAAAAAATGAATCTAGACTACAAATTACGAAAATATCAGCAATTAATCCAAAATAAATCTTTTGACACTTAAATCTGGAACTACATATTAAGTTGATCTGGAGCATAAATATGAGTTTTAATCCTTTGCCAAATCTGGAATTTAATCCAAAACAAATAAAAAGTAAAACCTACTAACTCTGACAATTGACATAAAAAATTAGAATCTAAGTGTACCACCATTTTAGTATTAATGTAGCCTTCATTTTTACCAATTAAAATTCTCAAATAAAATAGGAAAAATGACTGAAAAGACCACAATACTAGGTGAGTTAATTAAGAATTTGTATAGAATATAGATGAAGAAGCAATAGATTACAACAATTAAGAATCTAGAAACGAAAAATAGAAAAGGAATGAAGAAGCAACATACCAAAAAGCGACGAACACAGGCGAGAGCAGTGGTGAGCGGCGGTGCAATGAAGGCGTGAACACAGGCGACGCCGACGAGCTCAGAGACGGAGAGGTCGTGATTAGAGAGCGCGGCGCTGCTAAACCCTAATTGGAAACTGAATAAATGAAAAATATACTTCCAGTTTTTCACGCTAACTAATGCCTAATAGGAATAGCCTTAATACTAAAATAATAATAAATAATAATATTATTATATATTAATATTATTCCTTAACGTGTAACATGAACACGACACGAAATTTTCGTGTCCTTATCATGTCGACACGATAAGGACACGAACCCAATAAGCTTTGACACATACCCATTAATTTCGTGCGTGTTCGTGTCGTGTTATCGTGTCATGCCAAAAATTGTCAGCCCTAGTTACAATGCATTATAGTACATCCAATACCCATATAAGTATCGTTGGTTTTGCAGCGGAAATCTATTTAGTTTGATTGAAAGATTTACATCTAAACATGCTTTTATCTGATTGTAAACTAGAAACATGTTCATAAGCATATAATCAAGATCATACTGAATATATATGCAATTAAATAGAACGATTTACCGTATGAATTCAAGCAATTGAATTCGAACTCCTTCTTCAATCGATCTCTACCACGGATCTTCTGATCTGTTCCCTTTAACTTGAATTTGACCTTTGTGTGGGCAAAGCTCGTCAAATCCTCAAAAGCTGGAGAAGAATTGAAGAACCCTAAATACCGAAAATTCACTCTCTCTCCCAGACTGCAGAGAACGAAAAATATCGGTAGTATTAATTCTGTCTTCTCTTCTTCTCCCTTTTATATTAAGTTAATTATTTTGGGCCAGACCAGAGATCTATGGAGGATTGGATTGGGCCACAGTTCAGGCTTTCACTAATTAAATTAAAACTAATTTAATTCAAGCCCAAACTTAAATATTATTATCATCCACTATAGATATAATATTGACTGCCCGTCCAAACCGAAATTACGAGTATTCCGGGACTTCCTCTTTAATTAAATCATTTCCCGTGTTAAAGATATAAATATCCATTAATTAATATCAAGTCTGCTATCTGACTTTTATTAATTAATTTCTTTTTCCAAGAGTGGTCTAGTTTAGAAACATTATTTATTATTCATGGAATAAATTCCAACTGGCCAGTTTTCTGAATAATAAAACCTTTTTCTAAACACCTCTTGAGGATATTATCAGACTGGCCTCTCCCAGCACACGATTCATTGCAATAACAATACTAGCACCACTTAGACATTAATGATCACTACCCAATCTATCAGGGTTCTTGGGCAACGAAATACCCTCACCATTTGATAAGTCAAAGTAGTTTTCAATTAATATCGTATGCTCAATGTTATGTCAACAATGATTAAGAAATGACAATCACCGAGACCTCGTCTTTCAGTAAATAGCCAAGAAAGACTTATCTCACTGTTTGATCCTTTCAGTGCTATACCACACCGACGTCGTTCATTTCCTTAGGCAAGGAAATTTTCGGACTGACGTCGCAACCTTTCACGATAGGTAGTCAAAGTCTATCTAGGTTGTGAAATAGTTTTCTTACTGCAAGAACCGACAAGTTACCTACTGTGAACACCGCTCACAACTCGTCTACTGTGCAGAAAACTTAGACTCATTTTGCTTAAACCATGTATTTAAATGGAAAACATATTTCAACATCTCATAAATACATAAGTAACCCATAAGCAAAACACATTGTAACAAAATATTCTTTCTCATTAAATGGTAAAAATGGATAGAAGAGTTATTACATATACAAGCATACGAAAGATGCTTTTCCAGTATACTAAACTCTAACAGTATCGTCATCGTGTCATGAAGTGCAACCCCAATTTACAGCCATATTAATAAGTCATAACGTTTATATGTATTTACATGAGTCACATTTTAAGTGGTCATGACACGAGTCACAGAAAAAAGTGGTTTAAATGGTAATGATACTTATCATAAAGTGTTGATTTGTAGAATGTCCTTAAAAAATTTTGATCTAAAGTTGTCATTTAAGTTTCAATAGGGATTTACCACTGGTATGGTTGGGAGTGATCGTGTTTCCTTCCATTACCGTCACGTTTTCCGTGAAAAGCCCTAGCAGAAGTTGTTTCCCCCTTTTGAAGTAAATATTGCTTCGCAATTCTATTTTTATCCTTTACTTTTGTGTTGGAGTTGAATCAAAAGAAGTAGTAAAATTCAGATTGCTTTTTAAAGGTTTTGAAATTTTCTTGCAAGGTATTTTTGTTTAGTTTTGAAGTAATTTGATCTCGAGTGAAAAGCCTTTTCCGATGAGAATCCAGTCGATTGATGCGATTAAAAACTATTTATTGATTAAAATTATTATTAGTTAGTGAGAAGTTATTCAAAGTTAATATGGAGTTAATGGGTGGTTATATCCATCATTATTATCTATAATAATTTATACTCACTCTGTCCCATTAGAAATGCAACGTTTTCCTTTTTGGGTTGTCCCACTAATAATAAAACGTTTCCTAAAATGGAAGCATCACTCTCTCTACTTTTCTCTCTCTCTTACTTTACTCTCTCTTCATTAATTCACAAAACAACACTGCATAAAATCTCGTGCCGAAAACCAAATGTTTCATATTTATTGGGACGGAGGGAGTATATACTTACTACTCAGAACCGAAGAAGCCAGCAGTTGGCCATGTTTTGGCTCATGAAGCCACCATAAGATTGATGATCAGGAAAGGCAAAGGCGAGCAACATGTCTGCAAGGTGTTTGATGCCCCGAATCTTCCTGAGGCTGAAGCAATATCCTTTCTCTGCTTCTACATTTAATAAATTTCCATTTCTAATCTCATATATTTGAATTCCGATTTAGAACAATGTGGATTTTCTTAACAGAAACAAGTTTATAACTCCAGGTGTAATTGCAGCTGCCAAGGATTGAGGCAAATACCGTATCTTTATGTTTTATTGATATCTGATTAGTTTCTATACTATGAAACATAAATGCTTTATTCAAACTTAATCTGCTTTTGGTTAGGCTTCAGAGAGCAGACGAGGTACGGAGGCGAAGATTGGGTGACAATTTGGCGACAACTAACGAGATTTTTTCCAAGGGCCGAGAGTGAGAAGTGAAGGAGCATCACAATACATCTGTTTTCAAATTGGAAGGAGAAGAGAGATATGATGAGAGACTTGAACATGAGCCGCCGCAGAGTATGAAGTATGAACCCTATATTCAATTTTTATTGTATTGTTCAGAACGGGATTAAAATTGAGTGATTATAGGGCCATCTTTTGTATAATTATTTATTCTTCTAAAATTAATATTGTTATTAGTCTACCGAGTCTGTTTTGCTCTCTCCATCCCCCTTGTTTCTCTTTTAATTTATTTACCATTTAGTTTAATTTTATTTTGGCATTTTCTTTTCAATTCTCCAATATAGCAATTTTATTTTAATAATTTATTTATTTATTCATTTTAAATTGCATATAATTGTATTGTTTCTCATTTTAGTTACCACGAAAAAAATAAAATATGCCGTGCAACGCACGTGGGTGATATGTAAATTTAATTTATTGAAATATTCAAATTAATATTAAGATTAAAAGAATACTAATAAAAATAATCTAAAAGTGATTATGTTTAGGCCACTCCTGCGCAGATACTAATAAATGGAGTATTTGAAGGAGCATAAAAGGTGGAACTTAAAAGGATTAATCGATGGAGTATGGAGATTTTAATTTGGAGATTTATATCAAAATTAATGTTTTTTTAGTATTAAAATATAATAGGGGTAATTTAGTAAGTAAATAATATAAATAATAATAAAACCAGCTAATTATATAAAACCGGTTTAGTCCAATTAAAATATTAAGGGTATTATGTACGTAGAAATTATTTACGAATATCTTTTCTCTTAAAAAATTAGGTTCGAAACTTCCATTAAAAATTAGGTTCGAAACTTCCAACCTCAATGGTATAATAAGTATGAGTGTGTAATTCTAATAAATAAATAACAATATGTGTTTCATTTCTTTAATCTTGTCGTAGTATAGTTTAAACAAATCCAAAGTATAAACATCATTTGCAATTTCTATTTATCCTTAGTCAAATATAATAAAATAAATTTGGATTAATCATTTCTTAGTCATAAGTGAAATTTATGAGATTAATAATGATTCGATGAAGCAAGCGAAAAGAAGATGAAAGAAGATAGAAGAAAAAAGGTTTTTAACTTTCGTTCGCACGTAGTGAATACGCTCTTATTCTAGAAGCAGTCATTACAAAAAAAAAAAGACTGTTTACCGAGCACCACTAGCGAGCACATTTAATTGTGCTCGAAAAATGGCGAGCACTTTAAACTGTGCTCGGCAACATTCCAAGCATAATTAAAGGTGCTCGGCAATATCATGAACGGGGGAGTTAACTTGCGAGCAATACCGAGCGCGGTCAACATGCTCGGTTTAGCAATTTAAGTCAGGGAAGCGTTGTCCTCGAATATTGCCGACCACCCGAAATATGCTCGCATAATAAATGTATTAGCGAGTACTTGATACGTGCTCGGTAATTCCGACCACGGTTAATGTGCTCAGCATTCAAAAATAAAATACATTCATGCAACATTCCAGCAATAATATACGGAGGTTTATTTTTATAAATATAGCGAGCACCAAACTTATGCTTGGAATATTCCGACCACCCGACATGTGCTCGCCATTCCAAAAATATTCAATGTTATAATGCGTTTAGTTTAAAAAAACAAATACACAACACTTATGTTCAGAATATTGCTCGGCAATAGAAAAGACCAACAATTTTCGGATATTCATAAATCTATTGCAAGATATTCATTTTATTTTTATTGATTGTAACGAGCACTTTATATGTGCTTGGATTATCCCGACCACCCGACCTGTGCTCTGCATTCTAAAAAAAAATCCAACAATTATCTATCATAAAATTCATATGCAATATAGTGTGCCGACGTATTTGTTTTATTTTTATAGATTGCCGAGCACTTTATATGTGCTTGCAATATCCCGAGTACGTCACCTGTGCTAGGAATGAGCCGACCACCGTACCAGTGCTCGCCGTTCCAAAAAAAAATGTATATTCGTAATATTCCAACAATTATACTATCTCATAAAATATATATGCAGTGTATTTATTTTATTTTGTATGGATTATTAAAAAAATATATTCATCCCACAATTTTTGGTTAAGCATTCGAAAAAAAATATATTTATTCAATATTCCAACAATTATGTATCATACTCCCTCCGTCCCACAAAAGATGTCACACTTGTGGGACGGCACGGGATTTTAGGAGGTTTTGTTTTGTGTGTTAAATGGAGAGAGAAAATATAATTTTTATATTTATGCGAGAGAGAACTTTTTCCAAAAAGGGAAATGTGACATCTTTTGTGAGACAAACTAAAAAGGAAAGTGTGACATCTTTTGTGGGACGGAGGGAGTACAATATATTTTACTTTTATGGATCCACTGAGCACTTCACTTGTGCTAGGAATAAGCCGAGCACTTTACTTGTGCTAGGAATATTTGAAAATTTTATTATTGTTAAATAATTATTGTGTATATATTTTTATATAATTGCCGAGCACGTTCTAGGTACTCGGAAATTTCCAAGCACATGGAAGGTGCTTGGCTTGTTTAAAATAATTGATAATTTATGTTCAAAATAGATTTTAATATTTATGGTGAATGATCCACAAATTTTTACACATGCAAATTTTTCTAGATATTTCTGTGTACATGTAAAAAATATTGGCATGTTTGAAAATTTTATTATTGTTAAATAATTATTATTTATATTATTTTTATATAACTGCCGAACACTTTTAAGGTACTCGGCAATTGCCAAGCACTTTGAAGGTGCTCAACATTGTATAAAAAATATTTATATTACTTTTATATAATTCCGAGCACATTTAAGGTACTCGGCAATTGCCAAGCACTTGGATGGTGCTCGGCTTGTTTAAAATAATTGATATTTTATGTTTAAAATAGATTTTAATATTTATGGTGAATGATCCACAAATTTTTACACATGCAAATTTTTCTAGATATTTCTGTGTACATATAAAAAATATTGGCATGTTTGAAAATTTTATTATTGTTAAATAATTATTATTTATATTATTTTTATATAATTGCCGAGCACTTTTAAGGTACTCGGCAATTGCCAAGCACTTTGAAGGTGCTCAACATTGTATAAAAAATATTTATATTACTTTTATATAATTCCGAGCACATTTAAGGTACTCGGCAATTGCCAAGCACTTGGATGGTGCTCGGCTTGTTTAAAATAATTGATATTTTATGTTCAAAATAGATTTTAATATTTATGGTGAATGATCCACAAAGTTTTACACATGCAAGTTTTTCTAGCTATTTCTGTATACATGTAAAAAATATTGGCATGTTTGAAAATTTTATTATTGTTAAATAATTATTATTTATATTATTTTTATATAATTCCGAGCACATTTTAGGTACTCGGCAATTTCCAAGC
Source organism: Salvia hispanica (assembly GCF_023119035.1). NCBI lineage: Eukaryota > Viridiplantae > Streptophyta > Magnoliopsida > Lamiales > Lamiaceae > Salvia > Salvia hispanica. Next base: position 10,243,422 of record NC_062966.1, read on the forward strand.
ACATGGTAGGTGCTCGGATTGTTTAAAACATTCCAGTAATTATATATGCAGCGTAAATGTGTAATTTTTATAGATGTAGCGAACACTATGTTCGTGCTTGGAATATTCCGACCACGAGAGCTATGCTCGGCATTCCTAAAAAAATATTTTCATAAATACTTCAACAATTTTGTAGCATAAAATATACCATAAAATATATATGCAGTGTTTATCGATTTATTTTCGAATTCCCAAAAAAATATATATATTCATGAAACATTCCAACAATTTTAAGATATTCTTAAATCTATTACATCAATATATTTCATTTAATTTTTACTGATATAGGCGAGCTCTATTTATGTAACATCTCGGAATTTAGAACCCTAATTTTAGAGCCCTAGAATTTATTAGTGATGACGTGGAGTCGTGAATGCATTTATTGCATGTGATGCTATGGCCGAGTTGAGTCTAGGGTTTGCGTTGAAAGTTTGAAAAGTCAAACTTATTGATTTTATGATGTGGCATGTGATTTACTAAATTATGAGATTTATGTGGTAAATTTATTTGTTTAAGGGTGAGTGAGAATTTTAGAGAAAATTTCCATAAATACTTGTCACCCTAATTCTTGAGATTTTCGACCCCTTGAATTTTTGAAGAAGAAATTCTATTTTTCCGGATTTAATTTAATTCTTGGGATATTTATCCAAATTAAATCCAAGACCCAATTATCCCTTATCTCTAGAGAAAAATCGAAAACCCCCTTTTATTTATTAGTGATTTTCGAAAATCACTATATTTGGGAATGAAGGAATTATTTTATTTTAGTTAATCCCTTACTTGATTTCCTTTCATACCTAGAATTTAATTATTCTACCAAATCTTTCCATACTTCAAGAGATCTTGTCTTACCTTATTCTAGGCAATATTTACCAAAATCCATGCCTTATTTAAATAGGCATAGGGACGCCTATTACCATCCCAAGTTGGGAGAATCCTTATTTTTATTTTGCTCCGTGATATTTTATTCTACTCCGTAAAATATATTCAAGACAAAATCTTGGCTAAATAAATAGCCTAATTTTCGAAACCTATGGGATTTGCCCTAGGATCTATTTTTGTTAATTCTTCTTCCCTACTTCACAATATTTATTTATTTAATTGTGGAGAATGAGATCTTACCAAATATTCTATTCTAATTACCTAAAGATCTTGTTGGACTCTATAAATAAGAACCAAAACCCCTAACCCTAGCCCCCATATTTTCGCCCCCTCCCATACTACACGCCCCCTCTCATCTTTTGTTCTCTCTCAATTTTCTTCTACTTTACTCCATTAATCCTTCATCCTTTGAGAAGAAATTGAAGTTTAATCCGAGGATATTGAAGAACCAAGTCTCTACTTTGTTTCTACCGATTGCTTTTCTCTAAAAAAGTATTTTGTTTATGAGCTCTTCTTCTTCTTCTTCTTCTTCTTCTTTCTTCTTTCTAACCGATTAATCGGTCTTCTTGAACCCTCATGCATCTTAGTTGAGTGAAAGTGGGATAAAAGGGATGTGGGAATATGTTCATGTGTGTGTGTGTGTGTGTGGCGTGTGTTGTGTGTGTGTGTGTGTGTGTGTGGTGTGTGTGTGTTGTGTTGTGTAGAGTGTGTTTGATGGTTAAATATTCTTGTGTGATAAACATGATCTTGATTGATTAGTAACGTTAAGATAAATCGATGGGAAAAGGGAAAGGTATTGAGACATGCATGAGTAAGAGTAGTATTGAACCTAATTTGTGATATGTGCCTATGTGATTAAAAGGTGAAACTTTGGTTGCGAAGCCGGATAACGGAAAAGCGAAACTACTTGAAAACTAAGCAGTCGAGGTGGGCTTTACTCTTAAAACTCTCTTTTATTTTGTCAAAAGTATGAATTGGTGTTATAAGGGTGGTTTAACTGTTATGCCATACCTATGTTTGTTTTTAATGTGATGTTGGATATGCTTATACGAATTCAGGTTTGAGTATGGGCCGCAAGCCCTACCAGGCTGTGTACACGATGGGATCGGGAGCCGTCCTTGCTAGTCGGCCGGTCTCGTGGGCGAAAAGTGTGGCCACACTTTCGTCGCACCATGGAATGTTTGTGATTGTTATTTTGATGAGAAAATGGGAGATTATTTTGACTGGCCAGTCTATGAAAATATATTTTGTGATACTCGTGATATTTCTCTTTTAACTGCTTAAAACTCGAGTTCACTTGGTAAGGGTGGCATAACTTATAAAATGTTTTGGCAATGAGCCCACTGAGTATTTCAAAATACTCAGCCATGCATGTGTTTTTCTTATGTGCAGGGGTTGAACGATGACGAGCGGTGGCGGGTGTTGAGCAGGATAAATAATTAATATGGATATGTTGAACTTTAAGCGTAGTTGTGTCTTCATACATATCTATTATTTCTCTTGGTCGTTTTCCGCTGAATCTTGATACTCTTTAGAATTTCTTTTGGGATAATTGCACCCTAGCCTTTTCTTGTGGTTTTTATCTTGGATATTTTTGTCATACTCTTCAGATATTTTTGATCGTTATTTATGATACCTTCCTTCTTCTTTTAAACTTCTAGGTTTAGTAGTTGTTTTAAATGCTCTGATGTTTCCTTTATTAATTTGGCCAATACTCTTTAAATGAAACCCTAGCCTATGTTTACTTCTTTGGAGTCCGTTTGGGTAGCAGCCGCCGCATTTATTGTACCCTAGGAGGGCGGGCTGCTACAGTTGGTATCAGAGCCTCAGTTTCTTTCCGCTCTGAACCCAAGAGTCTTTTCGAAAATCTAAGTTGTCCTTGTAATCTTTTGTTAATAAACTGAATACGGAAGGCTCAACACCGCGACTCGTCTCGTTCAACCACGAAGAAAGAGGTACCAAATATTTCTATGATTGAAGCTTTATGCTCTTGGAAATTTTTGTGGAAAATGTCATTTGTTGAGAACATAGAAATCATGCCATAAGCGTTGAGAATATTGTTGTGCTTGTGAAGCGATGCTTCTTAAATGATGATTCCTAGGAGTTTGGAAATATTGCATGAATGTGAAGCGATGCTTCTTGAATTGTTGAATTGTTGAATGTTGTATGAGAACTTGTGAGAATTTTGAAATGCGAATGCGATTACATGAGATTATGTTGAGATGTTGCGATGCTTAGACTTGGACTTTTGAACCTAGCATGCTTTAGCTATACGATCACAACGCTTGTACCAACAATAGGAACGCGGAATGACTAGTATAAGGCCGTTAGTGTATATGGGGATTCGACGAAACGCGAATGGAGAACGCACGAATAGTTATCTTAAGGACGAGAACCTTGGACGCGACGCTTTGAACCATCACCTTTTGACTTTTATACACCTTTCGCAACACCATTTGAGATCGCACACTTTCTATCCTTTTCCACCTTTGTGACGGTGCTGACTTGTTCCTTTTCCCCTTTTTGTAGATGGTTCAACCCTATCACGCTCTTATGCGTCACCGCTACGCCAAGGATAGGAACTTTCCGGTAGAACGCTATAGGGAGCTGGAATGGGACGGAAACCAGTTCCTCTTGAACTTCGTCACCGATTTCTACGGTCATTGGCTGGACGCTTACGCGTACGGAACTACCCATCACGAGGGAATCATGCGACTTATCCATATACTACCTTCCCCTTGGAGCGAGTGGACCGCTTAAGCCTCAGTATCCTACACTTGGTTTAGCCCGCCCAAATACACGCCTCGAGGAGACTTCGTCGGCCTAATAGGAGTCTTACTTCCGGCCATGTCTGCCGCCGTTGACGGACCTCCACTCCATCCGCCAACGCAAAGGTACTTGCCAGGAGCAGCACGTCGGATGAAGTATCGCGACGATGAGGAGCCGCACGTTGCTCGCGTTCCCCGTAGAAGGACCCTTAGGATGCGCGTTTCGGCCCCTCGAAGGATCATAAGAGAGGCCGAAGAGATGCTTACTTCGATTCCTTCGCCCCTAAGCGACGAGAAGAAAGACGAGGAGATGGGATCGTTCGAGAGAGGAGAGAGTTCGAACGCGGAGAGTGTCGAAGAGTCGGGAGAACCCGAAGAGGACGAGGGCGGAGATGTCTAGTGCCCGAATAGAAATTTTGTTTTCTTTTCCCCACGTTTTGAATTTCTAGAACTTCTTTTTATGTTGTTATTTTCTTCCGCGATTGTATCGCTCTTTTCCCATTCATTGTACCAAGACCTTTTGAGACCACTTTTTGAAATTTAATGGGGAATTCGCACCTTTCATTTTATTATATGGCAATGAAGCCGTCTTCACTCTTTTCTATCCTTATCGCACGAAAATACTTGCTCATTCTATTATCTTCCAAGAGTTTTCCACCTTATGGTGTGACCATATTATGTTCTCTCTTGCCCAACTGTTTTTCTTTGCAACTGTTTTTTTGTGGTCTTTCTTTAGACCCTACTTGTGAATGAGTTGAAAATTTCTTTCTTTTTTTTTCCTTTCAAAGTACCCTAACGCTACCTTGAGTTTTAAATAAGTGCGCTAATAACTCGGGTGTGATGAATCAGAATGCCGCCTAGACGCAACGTGAGGAACGAGGAACCTACCTCCCAGGCTTCGGTAGAAGAAAGTGTGACGCAACCTAGGCCGCCGTCACCTCCACCACCACCCCCACGAGTAGATAGGGAAGTCGTGAAGCTGTTCCTTGACCAAAAGCCTCCTACCTTCGACGGGATGGGTGAACCTGCAAAAGCTGAAACTTGGATACGTGCCTTAGAACGCATCTTCAAGACCTTAGTGTGCAACGATGCGGAGAAGATGATCTGTGTGACGCATCAGCTGACCGGATCCGCCGATTTCTGGTGGGACACTAAGTTAAAGACCATGCCCCAGGATCGCATAGACGAGATGACTTGGGAAGAATTCAAGACTGAGGTTTACGACAAGTACGTACCCAAGAGCTACCGCAAGGCAAAAGCCGCCGAGTTTCACAACCTCACCCAAGGACGTCTGTCCGTAACCGAGTATGACCGTGCACTTTGTGACATGACCCGCTATGCGCCGGAACAGACCGATACCGATGAGAAGCTGGCCGATAAGTTTCGTGAGGGCCTTAGGCACGAGATTAGGATGGCATTAGCAGTCCGCGGAACCCTTACGTACGCCGAGGCGCTAGCCCTCGCGCTTGATGTTGAGGCAGCAATGCCCAAGGAGAGGAGCGCGGGGAACACTACGCTGGCACTACCCCCGCCACGCCCTAACCATGATAAGAGGAGATGGGAGGAGAGTAGGACTCACTACGACAACAAGCGATACCGCCCCACCCAGAACAGGCCGCCGTACGGAGGAGGACAGACTTCGTTCAATCCGAGGAGCGACCCCCGTGCCAGACCACCCCAGTGCAACGTTTGCGCCAAGTACCATTTCGGGCAGTGTAGAGGACCGAACTCGAATAGGTGTTTCAACTGTGGAGGGAATGGGCATTTCTCGAGGGAGTGTCCGAGCAAGGGAAACGAGTCAAGGTAGAACCATCAGGGTTTCCGTCAGCAGCCGAGAGCGCCACCTACGAGCTCGGGAGCAAACCCGAATCAGCAACTGCGGCTGCAACAGCCTGTCCGCCCAAGACTTCCCGCCCCGGCTAGAGCGTACGCCATTAGTCAGAAGCAGCCCACGATTGAGCAAGGAAAGCCCGAGAGCGGAAATTTAGCAGGTATAGGCGAAATCCTCAATACCCCTATTGTTGTTTTGTTTGACACGGGTGCAGCATCTCATTCGTTCATCTCTGAGTTATGTGTGCATACCTTTCGCTGTAAGGAGAGGCTAATAACCCTACAAACCCCGGGTATGGAACCCGCCGTGTACCACGAAATCTCGATGAACCGACGAATCGCTATAGTCTCCGCGTTACAAGCCACAACCATGTTAATGAAAGGACGCCCGACCTACCTTGTCTATCTCCACGGAGAAGAGAAGGAGGAAGCGAGGCTTGAAGACGTTGCTGTCGTACGAGACTTTTCGGACGTTTTTCCCGAGGAGTTACCTGGACCGCCGCCAGATAGGCAGTTAGAGTTTACGATCGATCTCGAACCTGGAGCCGCACCCGTATCAAAGGCACCATACCGCATGGCGCCTAAGGAGTTAGAGGAATTAAAGATTCAGCTACAAGAGCTCATGGACTTAGGTTTCGTTAGGCCCAGTGTTTTCGCCATGGGCGCACCGGTGCTCTTCGTTAAGAAGAAAGACGGGTCAATGAGAATGTGTATCGACTATAGAGAGTTGAACAAATTGACCCTCAAGAACAAGTACCCTTTTCCGAGAATAGATGATCTGTTCGATCAACTCCGAGGAGCCGGAGTGTTTTCTAAGATGGATTTGAAGTCCGGATACCACCAGCTGAAAGTGCGAAAGGAAGATATCCCCAAAACTGCATTCCGTACCAGATATGGTCACTATGAGTTCGTTGTGATGCCGTTCGGTCTGACGAATGCCCCAGCCGTGTTTATGGACTTGATGAACCGAGTTTTCCACCCGTACCTAGATACGTTCGTCTTAGTGTTCATAGATGATATCTTAGTCTACTCGAAGGACGAGAAGGAGCACGCGGAGCACCTAGGGATCGCGCTGGAGACGTTGAGGAAGGAGAAACTGAACGCCAAATTTAGCAAGTGTGAATTCTGGCTGAAGGAAGTCAACTTTTTAGGACACATCGTGTTGGCGTAGGAATCCGAGTGGACACCGCCAAGGTTGAGGCGGTGCAACGTTGGAAGTCGCCATCGACGCCGAACGAGATTCGTAGTTTCCTAGGTTTGGCAGATACTACCGAAGGTTCATAGAAGGGTTCTCTAAGATAGCAAGAACAATGACCCAAGAACTCAAGAAAGGAATCAAGGTGAATTGGACGCCGGAGTGTGAAGCGAGCTTTCATCTCTTGAAGGAGAAATTGACCACCGCACCAGTGTTAGCTGTGCCAGAGCTTGGAGTGAACTACGTAGTTTACACCGACGCTTCGAAAGTCGGATTAGGATGCGTGTTGATGCAGAACAACAAGGTGATCGCTTACACATCGCGATAGTTGAAACCGCACGAGTTGAACTACCCCACCCACGATTTAGAGTTAGCCGCGGTAGTGCATGCCCTAAAGATTTGGAGGCACCATCTCTACGGAGTTAGGTGTGAAATCTTTACGGACCATAAGAGTTTGAAGTACTTCTTCGAGCAGAAGGACCTGAACATGCGACAACGGAGATGGCTCGAGCTGGTGAAGGACTACGATTATGGTATCAACTACCACCCCGGCAAGGCAAACGTAGTAGCAGATGCTTTAAGCCGTAGAGACCATTCGCAACTCGCCGTTTTTCTGACAGAAGAGGAAGGCTTAGTACGAGAGTTGAGTAAGTTGCGAATAGAAGTAGTTAGGACACCCGAAACCGTGAAGGGCCGAATCGCCGCGTTAGTAGTAGAACCTGATCTAAGAACGAGGATCGTTGCAGCACAATGGCTAGATGTGAGATTGGAGGAGATTCGAGTCGAAGTGAGAACCGGTGAATCCGGAAGTTTTAGTGAGGCTTCCGACAACGCTCTCACCTTTGAAGGAAGACTGTGCGTGCCAAACGATGAGGGACTTAGGAACGAGATCATGAGTGAAGCCCACGAAACCCCATACACTGCTCACCCCGGGAGCACAAAGATGTACCAGGATTTGAAGAAGTCCTTTTGGTGGAACGGCATGAAGAGAGATGTCGCAGCTTTTGTGGAACGCTGCTTAGCCTGCCAACAGGTGAAAGCCTTACACCAACGACCGTACGGGAAGCTACAACCGCTTGAGATCCCCGAGTGGAAATGGGAGCACATCGCTATGGACTTCGTGACTGCATTACCAAAGACCCTTAAAGGGAACACCGCGATCTGGGTGATCATCGATCGACTTACCAAGAGTGCGCATTTCATACCAATCCCCGCAACCCATGGATCGGATAAGCTAGCTCGGATATACATTCAGGAGATCGTGCGATTACATGGAGTCCCAGTGACGATTACGTCTGATCGTGACCCGAAGTTTACCTCGAAATTTTGGATTAGTTTACAACGCGAACTAGGAACCCGATTAAACTTTAGCACCGCTTTTCACCCACAGTCCGATGGACAATCCGAAAGGACGATACAAACTCTCGAGGATATGCTAAGAGTCGTGGTGCTCGACCGAGGCGGAAGTTGGGAGACCGCACTCCCTTTGATCGAGTTCGCCTACAACAACAACTTTCAAGCAACGATCGGCATGGCGCCATATGAGGCACTTTATGGGAGAAAGTGTAGATCTCCGCTCTATTGGGATGAAGTTGGCGAACGAAGAGCGCTTGGACTTGATGCAGTCGAAGAGATGGTCGAAATCGTTCGACAAATCCGCGCGCGAATGAAGGAAGCACAGGACAGACAGAAGTCGTACGCCGACGTTCGACGGACGGACTTACAGTTCCACGTTGGCGATAAAGTTTTCCTCAAAGTATCCCCGTCGAAAGGAATAGCGCGTTTTGGAGTCAAGGGCAAACTGAAGCCGCGTTTTATCGGGCCGTACGAAATTCTAGAAGGAGTAGGACCCGTAGCTTATCGTTTAGCGCTGCCGCCCAGCCTTGGGAAGGTGCACAACGTTTTTCATGTGTTGCAATTGCGAAAATACGTGTTCGATCCGAAGCATGTGATACGTGTCAAGGGCAAACTGAAGCCGCGTTTTATCGGGCCGTACGAAAATACGTTTTTCATGTGGCGTGTGTGCCGTGTGTGCGTGTGTGTGTGTGGTGTGTGTGTGTGTGTGTGGTGTGGTGTGTGTGTGTTGTGTTGTGTAGAGTGTGTTTGATGGTTAAATATTCTTGTGTGATAAACATGATCTTGATTGATTAGTAACGTTAAGATAAATCGATGGGAAAAGGGAAAGGTATTGAGACATGCATGAGTAAGAGTAGTATTGAACCTAATTTGTGATATGTGCCTATGTGATTAAAAGGTGAAACTTTGGTTGCGAAGCCGGATAACGGAAAAGCGAAACTACTTGAAAACTAAGCAGTCGAGGTGGGCTTTACTCTTAAAACTCTCTTTTATTTTGTTAAAAGTATGAATTGGTGTTATAAGGGTGGTTTAACTGTTATGCCATACCTATGTTTGTTTTTAATGTGATGTTGGATATGCTTATACGAATTCGGGTCTGAGTATGGGCCGCAAGCCCTACCAGGCTGTGTACACGATGGGATCGGGAGCCGTCCTTGCTAGTCGGCCGGTCTCGTGGGCGAAAAGTGTGGCCACACTTTCGTCGCACCATGGAATGTTTGTGATTGTTATTTTGATGAGAAAATGGGAGATTATTTTGACTGGCCAGTCTATGAAAACATATTTCGTGATACTCGTGATATTTCTCTTTTAACTGCTTAAAACTCGAGTTCACTTGGTAAGGGTGGCATAACTTATAAAATGTTTTGGCAATGAGCCCACTGAGTATTTCAAAATACTCAGCCATGCATGTGTTTTTCTTATGTGCAGGTTGAACGATGACGAGCGGTGGCGGGTGTTGAGCAGGATAAATAATTAATATGGATATGTTGAACTTCAAGCGTAGTTGTGTCTTTATACATAGCTATTCTTTCTCTTGGTCGTTTTCCGCTGAATCTTGATACTCTTTAGAATTTCTTTTGGGATAATTGCACCCTAGCCTTTTCTTGTGGTTTTTATCTTGGATATTTTTGTCATACTCTTCAGATATTTTTGATCGTCATTTATGATACCTTCCTTCTTCTTTTAAACTTCTAGGTTTAGTAGTTGTTTTAAATGCTCTGATGTTTCCTTTATTAATTTGGCCAATACTCTTTAAATGAAACCCTAGCCTATGTTTACTTCTTTGGAGTCCGTTTGGGTAGCAGCCGCCGCATTTATTGTACCCTAGGAGGGCGGGCTGCTACAATTTATGTGCTTGGCATATTCCGAGCACCACTTCTGTGCTCGGGAATTCCAAAAAATAAATCCGCACATTACTCAGCAATAACAATGTCGTACTATTCTGAACGGTTTTTAGCGAGCACCTTTGTAAGGTGCTCGGAAAATTACGAGCACATCGTACAAGTGCTCGGAATTATTCAGATCTTTTACACCAACCATTCCTTTATTCTTCTCATTCTATCCACCTACGAATTTTTCATCTTCTTCGAATTTTTCTTCTTCTTCTTCTTCTTCTTCACTCACATTTCATTAATTTTTTCAACAATTTCTTTAGATCGGAGTGTTCCCATGGCTTGTGGTCACCCCCTCTTCTAAATTATGTTAAGGTATCATTATAATCATTAGTTATTCTCTCTTAATTAGTTAGATATATTAAAGGAAATGTTATGTTTGTGCTCATTTAATTTATATTATCTTTTTGTGGTAGAAGTGTTCATTTTGCTCGTGGTTGCCATATTTCGACATCTTCTAAATTATCTAAAGGTATAACTGTAATTGTTAGTTATTTTTTTCTAAATTATTAATTGAAAATGTGATGCTTGTGTTCTTTTTAATTTATATTATTTGGTGTGTTAGGGTAGTGAAATGGATATAATTCCAGGAAGAGAGTGGATGTATAAGAGAAAATTTGCTACTGGAGAGTACAATCTTGATTTCATTAATGGAGTAGATAACTTTATAGCTTTTGCTATGCAATATCCCTCTAGAATGAAGGAGCATCTTGTAAAAAAAGGGTTTACTAAACATTATTATGATTGGAGATTACATTGTGATGTGGAAGCATCGTCCAGTTCAATACCTGATGCATCCATGGATTTCTCCCCACCATCAAATCCATACCAACATATGTTGCATGATGCGTGGGGACAGACAACCGGTCATGAGTCTTATCATTTCCAAACGCAACGCTCTACACAATATGTTCCGCCTGCCTACATGCCAGAACCTCCCACTAACGAGTCGCAACGGTTTTACAATGCATTAGAAGCGGCGCAGACTGATTTGTGGGCGGGATGTGATTGCTCTGAATTGTCAAGAAATGCTCGACTGATGACTCTGAAGTCTGAACACCGAATGTCTCAGCGAGCTATTGACGAATTGTGCCAATTTATGGAATAGCGTCTGCCGAGGCCAAATCGCATGCCTAACAGTTTCTATCAGTGTAAGAAACAAATGCAGACATTAGATATGTCCCACCTAAAGATACATTGTTGCAGGAATGGGTGCATGATCTACTGGAGAGAAGACGAGAGCATAACTAAATGCAAAGTTTGTGGTCAAGTTCGATTCAAGGATAATGGTAGAAGTCCATTCAAGAAGATGTACTATATTCCTCTGGGTCCAAGATTGAGGCGGTTGTATGCATCTGAAGTTACCGCTCAATCCATGCGATGGCATGCAGAGCACACTCAGACTCCAGGAGAGATGTCTCATCCGGCGGATTCTGTAGCTTGGAAAACCTTCGACCAAACACATCCCTTCTTTGCTTCCGAATCAAGAAACGTCAGGTTGGCACTTAGCACAGATGGATTTCAACCATTTGGTCAGACTGGTTCACAATACTCATTGTGGCCAGTGATTCTAACTCCATACAATTTGCCACCGTGGATGTGCATGAAAGATCCGTACATGTTTCTCACTGTGAGTGTGCCTGGTCCGAAGAATCCAAAACAAAACATTGATGTGTTTCTACAACCTTTGATTGCAGAGCTCAATGATCTATGGGCTGAAGGAATTCAGGTATATGATATATCTAGAAAACAAAACTTTCAACTGCGTGCAGCGTTGATGTGAACTATCAGTGACTTCCATGTATATTCAATGCTGTCGGGATGGAACACATCTAGGCATCATGCATGTCCATATTGTATGGAAGACTCACAAGCCTTCTCCCTGAAGCATGGAAGAAAAACCACTTGGTTTGATTGCCACAGGAGGTTTCTCCACATGAATCATCGGTTTCGCAGAGACAAAAAGAACTTTCGAAAGAACAGAATGGAGCATTCAGGTCCTCCTCCAATCTTAAATAGGGAACAAATACTTTATCACCTTGACCAATTTGGATTCAAGAGAGTGTTTGATGAAGATGTCGAATCAGTAAACTCTGAGTTGAGCAAGATTTTGGGATGGAGAAAACGAAGCATATTTTGGGATCTTCCATATTGGAAGACAAATTTGATTCGCCACAATTTGGATGTCATGCATATAGAGAAGAATGTGTTCGACAACATCTCCAATACCATTATGGATGTCGACGGAAAGACGAAGGACAATGCTAAGTCACTTATATCATTATTTTTGTGAGTTAACTAACCATATATTGACGTGCAGCTTGGAACCTTCCGGCATTGTGGCAAGCATATGTACTTACAATTTCAAATAGATTGTTGACCCGATTGGATTCAGCCAGAAAACTCTAACCGAGGAATACATTGACATATATTGGGCTGAATTTAAGGTAAACTTGTGCATTATATATTTTTTTTCTATCTTTATCTCTCTTTCTCCCTCTTTTAGTAAGATTACTTACAATCTTTAATATCTTACTTTGTAGTTTAAATTTGATTGTCATTTTGTGTTAATTTGTAGAAATTAGCTAATTGTGAGGCATATGATCAAGACGAGTGTAAGAAGGCTTTTCTTAGCAAGTGTAAACTTAGATACGGGGATTTTATTAGCTATTATAAAAAGAAGACAAAGAAACCTTCTTTTTACACAGATGCCCAAGAGGAGAATTACCAGAAAGGCTGGAATTTACCCGAGAGTATTGCAACTTCTGAGAGGTGCTCTGAAAACCGTAGACAAGGGCTTGAGACTGCGCTTGGAACACATTGTAATGGATCTACATCATTTGCCGAGACAGCAGCAAAAATGGTAAAACTTATAATATTTCATTAGTTTGATTTGTTTGTTACTTTTACACTTTCTTATGTTGAAAATTGTTTTCAGGCCAAAGAGAACAATGGAAAGCTTCCTCCATTTATGGATTTCTTTCTACAGACCCACAAGCTAAGGAACGGTGATTCACAAGGCAACTTGTGTTCGCAATGTGCTCAACAAATTGTAGTAAGTCTTTTCACAAGGATAATTTATATTTTTTTTTCAAAGGGAAGGTTTTTAATCTGTTTCATGCATGGTCAGTTAAATTTTTTTGTCTAAATTTTATGATGTTACAGATGATTGACAGTGTATTATGCCATTCTCGTGTATGAATTCGTAGAATTCTGAAATTGATAGAAATATGATTATGATATGGTTTTGAATTTCATGATATGGCTTTGAGAAAATTGATTCGGAAATTACTTGTGTTTGGATTTTTTTTGTAGTTTATGATTTATGCATTCACTTCACTGAATGAGTTTATGGATGTTTTTATTTAATAATACTGGCTCTAGGTAGTAAGCTATTGTGTCCAGCTTTGAATGGAATTCATTTGAACTTTTTGGAAAACTATAACTAATTCACTTTGCTATGAGTATCTTTTTTTTTTTTATCCCAATGACCTTCGAAACTCTGTAGTTATATAGGAACACTATTGAAAACTGTTTTTTCTGCCCAATATTTTCTCCAGAGTCAGTAATTTGTTTATCTAAACATTTTTTTCTAGTGGAATTGAATAGTAATTCAAGCATAATTTTACCCTGCTTATGCACAAATTGTAGCAAAGAAACTTACAGTTTGGATGACAAATTTTAATGCCTCTCTATATTTCGGAACTAAGAGGCGCGTTCTGCTATAGCCTACTGCATGATCCAGCTATAGACAACTGAATGTATGCAGTGGTATCTTGATTTGCAGTATTTATTAAAGAAATGCTGTTGGAATGCCCTTGTATATTGGAGACTTGGCTTAGTAGTGATGCGAACTACTGATTTTTCTCTGCATAGCCAACAATAACTTGATATGTCTCTATGCAACAATGAGAGTCTGCATATTACTGGTAAAAGGTGAAGCACATAGGAAATAGAAACTCACTTTCAGCAATGCATCACTGCCAGTCATAGAAACTACGAGATTGGATTGGTGTTGAATCATGTCTTTATTCATTCTGAGTTTAATCACAGATTTGATTTCTGATCTGATAAGTCATATTCATTCTGAATCTGTAGCTTTATAATGCTGTACAAAAGTGTCTGATATGATGAGCTTGTTGCTTGTGAGAACCCTTTGTTGTTACACATTTTGAATGTTTCTCATGTTGGTTTAATGGAAGGATGACGTTATAGCACGGGTTGAAGAACAACGGGCTGAAGGAATAGAGAACCTGGATCATGAAGCCATCTTCTTGGAGCTTTTTGGGAAGGTGAAGAAGAGAAAACAAATTTCTGGCGCGGGGCAAGCAACAAGCATATTCTTCCCATTGGCTACTTACTCATCTGTGGGTTCTAACCCCGTCAATGCTAGCCAGATCGATGAAATGGTCGAGCAACGCGTTAAAGAACATCGTGATCAAATGCAGCTACAAATTGAAAAGGTGCAAGCCGATTCAGATCGGAAAATTGCACTAGTGCGTGAGAGAGCAGCTAGGAGGGAGCAACAAATGCGAGAGGAAGCGGCTAAAATGCGAGAGGAAGCGGCTACGAGGGAGCAACAAATGTAAGAACGAATGTTGCGCCTTTTAAATGAAAAATTGGGACAATTGAAAAATGTGTAGTTTAGTGGTATTTTGTAAGACAGTCTTTATCTTTATATATTTTTGTTAAACAATCTTATCTTTTTAATGTTATTTTAGTTTCCTTTACTATTTTATTATTAATAGTTTTTTAAATAATTAAAATTTTAGAATATATATATATTTAAAAAAAATCAGAATAATCAATTTCCCGAGCACATGGCCGTACTCGCTAAAATGTATGTGCTCGCACACCTGCTCGAAGTAGGTCCGTGCTCGCTGGTTTCATGCGTAACCTCTCGAAAGTGCCGAGCACCACTAGGTGCTTGCTGCATTACGAGCACATGTATGTGCTCGCACACCTGCTCGAAGTAGGCCCGTGCTCGCTGGTTTCGTGTCTAACCTCTCGAAAGTGCCGAGCACCACTAGGTGCTTGCTGCATTACGAGCACTTATAGGTGCTCGCCAATGCTGTTAGTTGACCAGTTAGCCGAGCACCAAGAAGCACTCGGATAAAAATGCCGACGAAGGGAATGCGGAGCACCTAAAGTACTCGCGAAGTGCTCGGTAAAGTTGGATATGCCGAGCAAATTTCCCTCTTTGCCGACCACTTTGGTGCTCGGGAAACACCTCTTTTTTTGTAGTGAGGGGCGGATCTAGCCTTTGCCAAGGTGGGGCAATTGCTCCTTCTCACTCCCACTCACCCTTCTATATTTTGCTAAAATTTTCCAAATATATATCAAGTTTTTCATTAAATGCCCCCTTATTAAAACTCATAAAATTACTCTATATATATTTTTGCCCCCTTTGATATACTCCCTCCGTCCCACTTTAGGAGTCCCGGTTTACTACTTTTGGGTGTCCCACTTTAGGAGTCCCGGTTGGAATATTCCATAATTGGTAATAGGCCCCACATTCTACTTACTTTTTTCTACTCACATTTTATTATTAAACTAATATATAAAAGTATGACTAACATTCCACTTTTATTTTCACCAACTTTCCTTTATATTTTTTAAAACTCGTGCCGAACTCAACTGGGGCTTCTAAAGTGGGACGGAGGGAGTAGGATTCTAGCTACGCCCCTGTAAAAGTGGTGGACGGTGGTACACGGGGCAGTCAAGAATGAGCTGCAAAATTGCCTTACTAAAAAGAAAATGAGTATACATTGTAAAACTAATTTTGCACTTTTGTTTTTCAATAAACGAGTGCTATTTTGACAAACTAAAAAAGATTAAAAGAAAACACGTGCTTTAAGCGTATTATGTGTAAACTCAACCTAACAAATTCTATAATAAGTCAAGCACTGAAAAAACGAGCTTTATCGAACACAACCCGTCCTCGATATTTTCCGAGCACTTTCTAAGCAAAACCCAAAACATATAGTAGCATTTTTTAGCACTTAAAAGAGTACTAGTTGGTATCTTCAGAAAATAGTGTGGTTACCAATCAGTTTTCGAGCACAATCAAAGTTAAAAACTTTATTTTCGCGTTAAAAATTTGAGTTTGCGGTTATAATCAACAAGGTTTAGGTGCCTGCACCGGGTAGGTATTAGGTACCCAAATATACATATGAGTTATGTATTAAATACTCCATTTGTCCAATAAAAGTAGTCTTCTTTTTTCATTTTGGACCGTCCCACAAAAATAGTCATCTTTCAATTTTAGCAAGTTTTTCTCTCTTATGAGGTGGTTCCTATTCTCCCCTAACAATGCTTCAATCACTTCTTCTTTTTACATCTCTAATACTTTTTCAATTTTTTATTAAAACTCGTGTCCAGTGGCGGAGCCAGAATTTTAACGAGGGGGGCCCAAACTGCTATTAGAAAACCGAGCGTGAGAAATGGATGATGAGAAAAATAATAAGTGAATAGATTTTTTAGCTCATAGCACATATTTTTACTAATAACTTATGATATATTTTCATACTCCCAGTATTCATTATCTACTATTATAGATTTTTTTTTATAATAAAGAGCGTCACATTAAAATTGATTTTATTAATATCATGTAGTAATATTCTATACTAATATTTATGAAATCAATGAATTATTTTATAATCTTACTAATGAAAAAAATCAAGTTAATGTAAGAAAATCCATAAAAATATAAATGAATATGAGAAATCTAACAAAAATTGCTACTTGATAAAATAAATAAAAAAGTCACAAATGAATTATGTGTATAACTTTAAAATCAAATTTACTAATATTATTTATTATCATAAGTAAATATAATTTATACAATATTACTACTTATAAACCTGATAAAACATAAATGAGAAATAGATTCTAAAAAATCAAAAAAAGCCCAGGAGGGAATCGAACAAGGTGCATCACTGATGAAAGGCTGAAATTCTAGCCAACTATGCTAGTATTTCATAATATTAGTATTACTTACATATATTATATATAGTAAATCATAAAATGGGTGAGGGGCCCAGGGCCCCCCTGGCCCCACCGTGCCTCCGCCCCTGCTCGTGTCACCCGAAAATTCATATTTTTATGGGACGGATTGAGTATGATATTTTAGAGTTTTCAAGTTCAGGGACCCGATTTTTCGGTTAGGGTAGATGTGGGTATCCGATTTTCGAGCAATAAATCAATATTATTATTGTTTTTATTACTGAATTTAAATTTTTTTGAATAAAACTGAATTTAGTTGTTCTTTAATTAGTCACCAATATACAAGATCTACAAAATCGATCAAACTATAGATGTATAAATTCAGTAGTTTAGGAATTGTTCAGTGTACCGGATATGCTAAGTTTTGGCCCCAATTCTGTGCAAAATCTTTTGTTTAGTTTTCATGATTTATTTTTGGCAAAGGCTCAAGTTTTCTACTAAAACCCGCAGTGTTCAACCAATATTTGCCAAGAATCAATTTTATCAAGAAACGTGATAAACAAATCTGAGGTTTGTGATTGATCAAGAATTGGGAATGTAATGAGTAATGACTAATGTAGCCCCCCAAAATTTTATTCTCCCCCAAATTTACCCAATTGCTCGCCGTTTATTTGGAGAGGGGTAACTATGGAAATATGAGAGTTGTTTTTGTCCAAAGCGACAATTTTTTCAGATGCATATATTTAATACACTTGCCAAAATATCAAAACAAGAGTGGTGGACACTTTAGCCCCAATTCTTCCCCAGTTTTAATTCTCGGCCATACCAAATACTCCATCTATCCCATAAAATATACATATTTAAAATGACACGTGAATTAATACATAACTAATAAAGTAAGGAGAAAGAGAAATTTTAATAAAGTAGTCTTATCATATAGTGAGACCACATCATTTAATGAATAATAATAACGAGTTATAGTGATATAAGTTGCAAATGAATTAATGTATACGAATAATGAGTTGAAGACAACTTTCCATAAATAGAAATATATATATTTTTATTAAACGGACGAAAATGAAAAATACACATGTTTTTATGGAACGTTGGGAGTATCACTAATCGAACAGGGTAAATACATAACTGATACAAAATGTTTTACCTTTGTTTCATATTAGTACAAAAAGTTAAAGTTTACATAAAGCATACAAAATGTTTCATTCGTGTTTCAATTTAGTGCATTCAGTTATATGTGTTTAAGCGGCACTAACTTTTTGTCTATGTGAAGTACAAAATGTTTCATCATTGTTTCATGTTGGTACAAAAAATTTTATAATTGTTGATTTGTTTCATATTGGTACAAATAATTTCATCATTGTTTTATGGTTTGTAATTCACATAGACAAAGAATTAACGCCATTTAAACATATATAACGGGATGAACTAAATTGAAAAACAAATGAAACTTTTTATATAATTATATAACTTTAAACTTTTTTTACTAATATGAAACAAAGGTTACACATTTCGTATGAGTAATGTATTTATCCCCTAATCGAACACATCCTCAATATTTGGAGCTAAACAATCTAAGTAGAAAGAATGATAGAGAATAAAATATATTTGTAAAAGATTTCCAGGAAAATATATTACGACTAAGGTTTAATTAAAATTGAGTGAAAAAGTATAACCTATTAATTCTTGTACTAATTGTACCAAGTATCTCTGTATCTGGTTTGAACCTATTGCACCAGGGAATGTATATTGTCAACTTGTAATAAGTTTGTTGTCTCATTGGATGAGAAGCAATTTTAATCTCCTATGCATTGTGCTCGTTTTATGCATTAGTTTTGGGTTAAAATTCTGTTCATTCGGGCGCTAATCTATATTTCTGAGTTCAGGTGCATAGTAAATCTGCCGGACCTAGGAGTTGTTGTTACTTGACCTAGCAGATGCAAAAGAGAGGAGATTGAGGTGAAATTCAGATGTCGTCGTTCAGACTTGGAGGATCAGAAGTTGACGACAGGAGCAGAAAGGAGCAAAGAACAAATATTTTAGAGCATCTTATTCAAGGGCACAAGCGTCAAATCATCAAAAGGATGCCCTAGGAATCAGAGCATCACCTATATAAAGAGCTCAACCTTAAGGAAGAGGGAGTATCAACCACTTCTACACACACTCTCTTAGCTCACTTTGGAGGCTCCTCGTTTCATTCTTGTTTTTTCACACTTCAAACTCGTTTCACTTGCTGCGCACTTGGAGATGGGGTGATTTATGGCCGCCGTCGTGGTTCTCATCATATTGCTGTCGTGTAACACCGCTTTGTGAAGGCGAAGAAATAATATTTATCTTACTTTGTTTAGTTTCTTTCGTTTCAAGTACTTGTTGGTTTTTAAGTTTCGTAACTCTAGTTTCTGACTTTGATCTGCTGGATTCGAACCTATTTCTCGTTATTATGGAAGTTTATGTTGGTTTTTGTTGGATCTCGCTGAGTTGATGTTTATTTCTTGCTTTTCGCTTTCGTTTTTGTTGATTGTTGGATGTTTGGAGCTGAGTTCTGTTGGTTTGTTGTTGGTGGCTGTGGATTTACATATGGAGGTGTTTGGATTTTTTGAATCATGGTGGATTTGAGTTGGAGTTTCGTAGATCTGGTGTTTGCTGTTTATGTTTTGCATGATTATAGTTATTTACTTTCTGTTTCTGCATTCTCTAGGTCCAGTAGCGTAGATCTATTAGTTTCGGCTTTAATTTCTCGTTTTAAGTTTAGATCTGAAGTTTGCTCTGTTTTTATGGTGTTAAATGCTCTGTTCTTTCTGATATTCTCGTTTGATTCATGAAGAAGATGAAGTTTGTTGGTAGTTAGAATCAGATCTGCTTTTGTCAGTACTTTCTGCATGTACTTTTGCTTTTCTGCATATTCTCCCAGACCCTGTCAGTACTTTCTGCATGTCTTTTTACTTTTCTGCATGCTTTTCCAGACCCTGGTCGTTTAAGGAAATTGGTCCCTACTGTTTGCTTTACTTTGTCTGTCTAAATTAGGAAAGTCGTTCTAGTCAATTTAACTCCAGTTGTTTTAAAAGTTTCAAATATTTCGTTTCTCTGAGTCATGCATGTTCTGTACGTTTTCATTTCTTAGACCCAGTAGGTAGAGTAAAGTAATTTTAAATCTCTCAGACCCAGTAGTTTTAGTACTCGACCCACAAATTGCGTGGCAGCAGCCAACCCCCTTTCCCAAAACATCTCAAATGCAGTTTCGTAACACGTCTGTCCTCGTGGGATCAATCTTTTACTTCCCTGTGCTAGTTGTAGTATAGTGGGTTGAGGTTTTTGAAGAAATAGAGTGCATCCAAGGACCCCTTTCTGATAGTTTCATGATCTTCTAGCCTTTGTGAACTAGTTGAATCCTCTGAACCTGTTAGATTGAGAAATAACACACATTGCACTGCACATCTATAGCTCTTCACCTAGTTCATAGTTTGTGTTGTGTTTACACAGAATGGTGGTGAAGTAGCTGCAATAGGTTTTTCGTTTGCACATGATACAAAGCAAGCTTCTTCATAGTGTGATGTGATTTTGGATGGCATTTAGGTGATTTATGTTGTCATGCTTCATTTCAGTTAAACATATTTGGTTTTAGCAATTTCCATTTATTGTTATATATTCAGGTGGTCTCCTGTGGAAATGTCTCCTTGGAGTCCTCATATGAAAAGGTTTTACTGTGCGTCTACACATCCACTGCGTTGTAAGTGTTAGAGTTTGTATACTAGAAATCACATTTCGAGTGATTGGATACTGCA
This sequence comes from Salvia hispanica, assembly GCF_023119035.1. Lineage (NCBI taxonomy): Eukaryota > Viridiplantae > Streptophyta > Magnoliopsida > Lamiales > Lamiaceae > Salvia > Salvia hispanica. Next base: position 10,264,126 of record NC_062966.1, read on the forward strand.
AAACTCTATAGTTTATTTTTCAATTAATGCAAAATATTATTTTTGTCGTAATATTGTTATGCTTTACATTTAATGGATGTTTATTGCATATTTAAATGTATAATCAACGTAACAAAGTCTAAGTCCTTGTTTTAGTAGATCGGCTGTGGGCGTCGTCCACTGTAAGGTAACACGGTCAGTTCTGAACAAAGAAAATAAGAGTTTCACAACCTAGATGGACCTAGACTACCTATCGTGAAAGGTTGCAATGTCGGTCCCGATTATTTCTAAGCCTTAATGAAATAAGATGACATTGGTGTGGTATAGCATTGAATTGGATCTAACAGCAAGAGGAGTCTTTATGCTATCTACTGAAAGACAAGGTCTTGATAATTTGTTTCTTAATCAATGTACGTTAGCATTGAGCATACGGAATTGATTGAGCACTACTTTGACTTGCCAATAGGTGCGGGTTTTTCGTAACCCAAGAATTCTGGCATATTGAGTAGTGTAGATTAATATCTAGAAGTGCTAGGATTGTTATTATATTGAATTGTGCGCGAGCTGAGTCTCGTTTGATAACGTTCACAAGAGGAGCTCGAAACAAGGACTTTATTATTCGGAACCTAGCTAGTTGGAGTTTGATTACTCTATGAATAATAAATAAGTGTTTCTTGCTAAGTCCACTCTTGGAGTAAATATGTTAATTAATTAAGTTCATAGCAGACACCAATTAATTAATGAACGTTTCTATCTTAAGCGCGGGAAATAAATAATAATAAATATTGGAAACCCGAATTACTTGTAATCTCGGATTTGGATGGGGAGTGCAATATTACTTCTGTAGTGGCTGTTCGTAATATTCCAATATAAGCTTGTACTATTAAATTGTGGGTTCAATTTAATTAGAGAAAAGCTAATTGGGGGAGCTCATATCCAAAGCATTTCATAGATCCCTGACTGGGCCCAATATGTGACTTAATATAAATAGGAGAATAAAATAGACAGGAATACACACAATTTTAGAGACTAAAAATTCGTCCCCTTCAGTGTATAGGAGCTCCCTCCGTGAGCAGTTTTTCTGTCCTCCATTATTTGAGTACTTGTACTTTGGTGAGATCAACCGACACTGATATCAACGTACTGTCTGAGAACCAGTCAGAAGATCCGTGGTCTAGTCGCGAGCCATCTTCGATTCTTTGGAGAATCGGAAAGGTAAATTGAATAACTCCGTAGGAACATGTTTTAGGATTTCAATTATGCTAAAACGTGTATGAATTCAAGTTGTGAGCATGATACATGTGATAATTGCGCGAATAGAATTTATCCAAATAATCTGCTAAATAGATCGAGATTATTATGTAATCGATTTATGTATGCTTCCGCTGCCAACCCCTTCAGTATGAGTGTCGGGACATGTCTTTCAATATGAGACACATGTGTTCACTTTGGAGACGCACATATTCTGAGGTGTATACACTTTTGGCTTGCTCACCTTTTTGGATTTTATTTGAATCTTGCATCTCAATGTCTCAATGCCTATTATGATTGCTAGAATTGCCTTTGTGCATGCTTGACCGTTTTAACAGAATACAGGAACCATGTGGATATAGGTCCGGCTAACTTGTCTCCTATCCCTTTAACCTTTCCTCCAAAAGCACTCCTAATCTGACCTCCCAGAAACACCCACCATTGACACCACATAATATCACTGGAGCGATGAAATTTTCATCGTTTCAAAAAGTTGGTAACTAATTATTTAGATTTGAAAGAACCAATTAACAACAATGTCATCACATTACTAATAAATTGTAGTACTCCCTTCGTCTCATAGTAGATGTCACACTTAGAAAATGACACGGGATTTTAAGAGTGAGTAATAATATAATTTTATAATTGATGTAAGAGAGAACTTTTTCTAAAAGAAGAAATGTGACATCTTTTGTGGGACAAACTAAAAAGAAAAGTGTAACATCTATTATGGGAGAGAGTACTACTTAACATCGAATGATCTGCCTGCAAGTAATAAACTCTAAATAAGGTCTGAGGATATCAACTCGAGGTTATAGAGATAGACTATAAACTGCAAATGG